>NC_092246.1:2197500-2252500 GCF_036320965.1 Panulirus ornatus
TCTTTTGAGACGGAGGAAGAAGGAGTCGGGGTCGTCACAGTCAGCGTCTGCCAGGCTGTGTACGCCATCGGGGAAGCGAGTGTTCGGCTGGTACTTACCAGAGCAAGAGTGTTGTTCAGCAGTGAGTTACCGGTCGTGATGGATCATTGGAAGCGTGTTAAGTCCTTGGAAGATAGAGGCGTACTGAGATTACACGGTGCTCAAGCGAGTTACAGGGTAATGATAAGGTCCAATTTTGGTGATACGAATCATAAAGTTGGGAACATAAGGTCAACATACTTCTGGTAATGGGAAGAATATTGCTTCGTGGTTTCTCTATCCTCCTCCTCCTCCTTTTCTTCTTATAAGTTGTATTATATGTGAAGTTATACAAACACATTCTGTTGGTTGTACGGATCATGGTTGGATGGTTACTTTGATATAAGACCTATTATCTAACCAGGGTCATTAAGGCCATCAACGTCAGGTTATAACTGCCAATGGAAATAACCCGAATACCTTCATCAGATCTTCAAGATAGTTCTAATATCTTACATGCTCTCATTGCAAATATGGTCCATCCATGAATTATGAGGCCTTGGGGGTATCATGTGGCAATGTACTAATGATATAGATTTGAATATCTGAAGGAAACCTGTTATCCTACCGTTCGTAACACGAATTAGAATAATGTAAGAAACAGTAGAAAACAGAGTTCATAAGCAGAATCATATATGCTTGAAGGAACATAAGTACAATATTTATGACGAGAAACACAAAAACATGAAGAGTTGTGTTTCATAGTCTCATGGTGTGTGTTGTAGGTTGTCAAACTAACATCACCTTTGAATACTTCCTCAAAATCAAGGGAAAATGATCAATCCAATTCAACTGACTTGATTTCAGATTTTAGGGACGTTCGCCCTCTGGTACATAGTCCAGGGGACTGAGTGAATACATACTGTATACTTAGTCCAGCAAGGAAGGGTCCTTCCAGGGTCGCCTCGTTAAGATGAAAGTCTGTGATCCAGATGTTCACCACAACACTTGGGTATGGTCTGTAGCTCAACGTCTTCAACTTAATGATAAAGTTTGCATGACCGTACGACCTTTAAGCACGAACGTATCAGGTCTTGACCTGATCCTTAACCGTCTGGTTAAGGACCAGGTCACCATACTCAAAGGTACAATTTTGCTCAAGGAAGGAGGAAGGGGAGGACAATGTAGGTACATGGTTTGTGCAGTTGAAAGTAACGTGATGTTAAAGGTAATTAGCCTCTCTGAATTTATCACATTATATTGTAAGTTAATAGATGTCTGTTCCTTCGAGAAAAATGTTAAAAAAACGTTTATGAAAATTAGCCATGAGATACTTAGTGTTAGTATACACATGTGTTTCCTGTTCTTCCACTTATATGTGGACTTTCCACATACACGACCACCATCAGTTATTCCACATGCGTGAACATTCACTCTCTTCTTCGGCTTAAGCACATATCCATCTTGGTCTGATAATTGTGTCAGGTGTCAGCCCGGTTTTCTGAAGTCAGCGAACCGTTAGCGACTTGTAATTCTCGTAAAAGGTGATAAGAATTCCAGTGTCAGCTCTTTGTCAGCTGGCCGTCAGCCTTACGATATCTTGCTCCAGATGATCGACCCTGTGCAAAAAAAAAAAAAAGATATCTTGTGCATCAGCGAAAGTGTCAGGTGTGTAACCGGCCAGTGTCAGTCCCCAGTGGCCGAAAGTGTCAGCCCAGTAAATATCCACCAGCCTAGTGTCAGCCCAACAAAACCTCAATGTCAGCTTATTACTAGTTCAGTTTCAACCTACGACAGCACAGCGTCAGCCCAATCTATTAAGAGTTCGCCAGACTCACATGTTCCACTGTGTTGCAATGTTTGCCCACCAGCACCTACCTCATTTTCCCTCATTATCAGCCCACTAGCAGCCCACGAGCAGCTCACTTTCACTGTCTGTCAGCCAACATGCAACCCATTTTCCTCTAGGTGTTATCTTAATATTTTTACTCCAAGTTTGCCTAGAATCAGCCCATTACAACTCCTAAGCCCATCTTATTTTCCTTGGACCAGCCCATGTGCAGCCAACTGCCCACCCACCATTATCCTATTTCCAGTTATTTACAGCTCATTAACAACCCATTTCCGCTGAATATCAACCCATTCCTGTTTAGTGTCAGCCCATTTCCACTCAGCTTCAGCCCATTTCCACTCAGCGTCAGCTCATTTCCACTCAGCGTCAGCATACAGGGAGCCCATTTCTACTCAGTGTCAGCCCAGCATTCCATGCTAGCCCCTAAATTGGTCAGGACGTCTCATTTATGTCAGACGGAATTCCAACATGGAAACTGACCCACGAAAAGGAATACAGATTGGCTGAGGCAGAAAACTGGGGCGAATACTGATTGACCAATTGGCACGATGGTATAGCAAACTTTCTCTTGCTCATATATGTGTATATATATATATATATATATATATATATATATATATATATATATATATATATATATACACATATAGTTACATGCACGTGGGGCAGAGATATGCATAGACCAAGCATTGCCATGCAATGTACGCTAGAGTACAGGAGGAGGAATCACACATATATAGCCAGGCTGAACGTAAAGATTGGATTCGAGATATGCAAAGCGGCCCAGCGGCGGGTATACATATGTATAGGTTGAGCTTGTAAATCAAGCAGTAAAATGAGTGTGCCATGAACAATACAAAGCAAGGAGATCGATTTGTAAGAGTAAATGGAAGTTTGAGTTGATGGGTCACAGTGTCTTAAAAGGTAATAATGTGTTTTGGCAAGAGGGTGTAATCTTCTTGTTCTTAGGGTTTTTTCCCGACCCATGAATGTGCTCTCTGTACATATGTACATAGTTGTACGCTGCGAGCTGGAGGAACTGGTGTAGGTTAAAGAAGGTTGATGATGTGATTTTCAACTCAGAGGAACCTTATTCTTGGTGGCAAGAGCCGTTGCCATAGTACCTATGGATGATCATTTCCTCAGAAGTGATGGTTTGTATGAGAGAGAGAGAGAGAGAGAGAGAGAGAGAGAGAGAGAGAGAGAGAGAGAGAGAGAGAGAGAGAGAAAGAGAGAGACATGAGGCAGGTATGAGAGGGGTGTGACTCACTGGTATTATGTATATATCAAAGTCGAGAAACTCTACTCCTTCTTGCTAGGTTGATGGAAATGTTGAAGGACAATCATAGAAGATACCAGGAACATAGACAGAGGTACAAGGAACACATGAAAGAGCTAAAAGAGGACTTTTCCTCATACAATAATAATAACAATAATGATAACAATAATGATGGTATCACTAATACTACTACCACTATTAATAATAATGATAATGATAAAAGTAATAATAATGATAATATCATTAGCAATATCAATGACAAATTTAGTTCAACAAAGAGAAGGATTAGAAAAAAAAGTCCAGGAAATGAATTAATCATAGTGAAAGCAAGAAGACTTATGGCTATGAATTAAGTAAATAAGATAGACCAGTAGAAGGTAGAGAGGAGGACATGATTATACACAGAAGCCGAGGAATGGTCTGGATGGCTCTTCATACCGGAAGATGTACGTGGGATTATCGCTATTACAACCAGAACATTGCAGACTGATCCCCCAAGACACAAAGGATGCAATCAGGAAGTGAACATAAATCAAAAGGATTACGCACGGCAAGACAGCAGCACATGGTAATGACCCGAATTAAACGCAGTGATGACTACGGAAGAGGGGTATTATTAGCATAAATATACATTCCCACACACGTGTTTATGTGATTAGAGAGATATTGAGGTACGTGTTCGTCTATATAAAACAAAAAAATTAAGCACGATTACACACACACACACACACACACTCACTCACTCGGGCCTCAAAGGATCAGATTGCTAATATTGCTTAGAAATAAATTAAAAATGGGCAATAATCGTTTGAAATTTGTGAAAAATAGGAAATATCTATAAATATGGGTTAGAAATGAGTTAAAGTGGTTAGCAATGAAATAAGATCTGCAACAGCAGCTAGAAACTGGTGACAGCGTTTAGAAAATACGTATTATTTCAGATCCCATATGTTCGTGAAGGTATATACGTGAAGACTCATGTAGGAGCAGGATTTAAATGCTTGATTCTTTCTAGCTTTAGTAGTGTGTGAGGGACAATATAAACAAACGTGAGGCCTTGCGTGCAACACGAACGCCTTTTGGATTCACCGGATATGTTCTGGCTTCGTAAGTGCGCCTAGGTGAAGGCTGGGTCGCATGCTTGGACGAACGATATGATAAACACAGTCCCAAACCCCTGCACAAGCATTGGCGGAAAGAGTGAACGCATTTTCTCAGTTTAAAATTTCAATTTCTGTCTTTACGACCAGACTGAAGAAGGGTCTGGACCGTGTTCTGTGGACCACGGGCCGTTCCAAGGTATGCAGTGTGAACCACAGACCGATCCACAATATGTGGTAAGAAGCATATGTCAGTCCAGGATGTGTGGTGTGAGGAGGCTGATGCAAGATATGCCAGGAGGAGATTGAGTGAAGATGGAAGAGAGAGGAGGGAAAGATAGGAGGAGGAGGAGGAGGGTAGAGGTGGAGAGAGAGATGGTGAAGTATTTGTGGGAGGAACATTGTTGGTGAGGAGGATGGGAAGGTGGAGAGAGAAAGCTGGGGAGATGGTTGTGTTGGGGAGGAAGGCAGTCAATATGGCAGGGGTAAGGGATAGTGATGGAGGATATAAGGATGAGTGATATGACTATGGCCAACATGTTTAAGTGATTACAGGTGCTTACTATGTGTGTGTGTGTGTGTGTGTGTGTGTGTGTGTATGAGTAAAAAAGAAAATATTCAGTAAACACGATACAGTAATGATGTGTATTGTGTATAAAAGGGACTTTTAATGAAAACTTATAAGAAATATCATTATACACTTACACATCAGAAACAACAAAAAATAGCGTAGCCATAAATAGCCCAAGTTTTCTCAAAATAGCTTAATCGTCAAATGAATCATTACAATAATGATCCTACTTTTACTAACAAGTCTGTAAAAAAAAATGGAAAAAAAAATCAATTAACTTCGGCTGGAGTAAGTCTGGAGCTTAACTCTTTAAGTCACTACCTCAAATTCAAACGATTTGATGAAGATGTCATGAGTTCGGGAGCCGGTTTACTAAAGCAAGTGTGAAAGCAGACACACACACGATACTGCACGAGACACACAGAGACGATGCACTTAAGACCAATCCTATGATAGTGGAAGTAGATTAATGAAGTATGACCTGAACCAGAGCAAGAGTGGAGTAGCTTTGCGTCACGGTGTCATTAGCATAATGAAAGTTACAGACAAACACGACATATGCGAGCAAGGATCGAACTACAGGTCACAGACACATTTTGTTATGTCATGAGAAAGGGATGTCATCTGGACCATTGCTTACCAGGGGTTGGAGAGTACCTGGACGCGAGGAACACATAGGGCAAGTATATGTTCAGTGGGAGGAGCAGAGGGAAGGATTAGATAAGAAATCATCCAAAATAGTATTGGCTGAAAATGAGATGCAGGAAAGATCGGCTTTATATGTTGAAGAATTAACTATTCAGTGGAAGAATAAGTAAGATCATTACAATTCCTTTTCCTCATATACGTTTGTCTCTATGAGGAACATCTTCGCTATGATTCTGAAATGAAGTCAGAATGAGATACAGGAGAAGAAATGAGTTTCTTTTACCAGTGCGATAGGCCTGAGTATAATCATCTTAAATTCAAGTCTCTGTGCAGAAAGTTCGTATCACATCAGCACAAGTGGCTCACTGGTAAGACATAATTTGTTCCTGAGTCACTCTGTGTCCTCAAGTCCACATATGACACATTGCAGGTACATCATGTATATATCAAAAAAGTGTTTAAGTAGGTGTAAGTAGCGCCCTATTACTTACTCAAGTGCGATAAAGTTCTGTTTAAGTAATTGTGTCAATGTTAAGTGGGAGAGGTGGTCGCCAATCTCCTTTATCACCCCATGTAATATCTTCCAGTTCAGGAGAGGCAAAAACTGAGTCGGGGTGTCGGGGTGAGGGGAAGTCCACTGGGGTGATAATCCACTTAGACGCTTTTTAGGGACCGTCCCTCACTACTCCCGCCTTCCCTATTGTCAGTCCAAACCTCGTCACCCTACCCTATAGACCTCTGCTTCTGGTCCCAAGTCCCACCATCCTTTCCAGTCCCAGACCTCAGCTGTGGTCTCATGATTTCCCTTCGTGGTCCTAAAGTCTTTCCTTACACAGCTGTAAGTTTTCTCTTCTGGTCCCAAGTCTTTCTTTTTAAAGTCCTAAACCCTGTCTTGCGATCCCAGGCTTCTCTCTCTCTCTCTCTCTCTCTCTCTCTCTCTCTCTCTCTCTCTCTCTCTCTCTCTCTCTCCACCCAACCAACGAAACTTATTGTCAGGCAACATTAAGCGGTGGCTAATATATTTTTTTCTTTCTTTCTCGCGAGGAAAGTATATTTTGTCATTCCTCCAACACTCGTTTAGAACTGACTTATTATGGAGAGATTTAATGTTTTCTGAATAACAACGAGTAAGGAGAGGACCACAAGCCAGTTGCCAGTTCCATACGTTGCCTACTGTGTCTTATTCCTGATTCATTATAAAGCGGTTCAAACCCTCTTAACTTCATTTTGGGTCAAATCGGATTCCTTTTCTCCCTCTGCCAGTTTCGTAAAATTTCATCAGGTAGTTTGAGGGTAATTACGTCCACCCATTTCCATGGTCTTATGTGGTCGTGTCAATGAGGGGTGGTTGGGGTCGCTGGGCTATAACATACAGGTAATTGTCTGACACATACCACATAATGTGTGTCCTGGCGTGCGTTTCAGCCACAGCACACGATGATAGCTCTGGGACATGTACGAATATGGACATTCTGCCTTAAGAATATATATGTATATACATATATATATATATATATATATATATATATATATATATATATATATATATATATATATATATATATATATATATATATATATATATATATATATATATAGTTATTTATCTATCTGGTGACCACTTTATGTAGTATCATAAGAACTCCAATAAGGGGTTATATGTATTAATATGCAAATTTCTCACAAAATATGGAAAACCGTTTTGTGTATCTGAACCCAGCTTGACAGCCTGTAATCAAACTGCTGTGAACTAGATAATTTCCGAGACAATATTTTGAATTCAAAATCTAAATTTTGAGGTGGCTATATACTACTATTACTTTTAGTCTTATTTTTGCATTTTCTTTATATCAGGAATTCCAGTTATTACATCCATATATTAGCTACTATATTAGCTACTATATCCATATGAAACCATTTTTATATATATTTCATTTCCGTAAGATATATAAGGAGTTTGCGATACCCTGGCTTCTGTATTTGGTCACTGATTTTATCGCCTACATCAAACATGCTTCTGATATGTGATGCTTTCAACAGTGTTTCGTAATTATATATAATAATATCACATATTTCACCACACTTGTCGGTCATAAAGCTTCCTTTAGGTGTTCGCTGGTGTTTCTTGCATTACCTGTTTTTCTAGACTCTGATATGAGTTGCAAGAATCTGAACCATTATCGCTGAACTCATCCTTACATTATTGGAGTTTGGTGTACTATCACTGAGGATTTTGACGTAGGTCATCTATCATACTATACAGTAAATCGTTTTTTTGATGAAGTCTTCAAAGAACTGGTAGGGGGTAAGATAAGTGGGGACTTAAAGTAGTAATATTGCACAGAGTTAAGGGTAGACAAAAAAAGAAGTTAACTGTTCAATATGACGTTCCTCCACTTCCTTAGTGTGGTTCTCTCCACCATGTTGTATCCTCACCTTCCTACTCTCGGAGCGGGACAGAGTTATCCCTCATTTGATACCTTTGATTATTATTCTTAATTTGGTACATCAGACCTTATATTCTTACACTGGTTCCCTGCTACTCTTAATTTGGTACATCACACCTTATATTCTTACACTGGCTCCCTGCTACTCTTAATTTGGTACATTAGACCTTACCAAACAATTATATTCTTACATTGGTTCCCTGCTACCCTCTGGTACTATTCCCTTGGTACTTTGTAAGAGAGTCATCTCTATTTCAATACCTGAAACTAAGTAAATTCTTGTTCCTTATGTCTTCAGTGTGGTAGTATGAAGTACTGTAATCCTTGCCTCACGTAGACCCCATATATCTCTGTTCCTCTCGGCTTCAAGACCCCAGCACAAGTTCCTCAATTTCCTGCTCTCTACCCACACAATACCTCACCCAGGAGACTCGAACACGTGCAAAATCCTCTGTTCCTCTTGCTGGGGTTTGACACCTCCCCTCCTCCAGCCATACCCAGGCCTATGGTCTGTGCCAGTAGGCCCGATGCATACATTCATACACGCTATTCAAATCGTATGCTTATCTGGACTCCGACAGTTGTGCTTTTTTCTTTTTCTCTTTACCGTCGAGAGAGAGAGAGAGAGAGAGAGAGAGAGAGAGAGAGAGAGAGAGAGAGAGAGAGAGAGAGAGAGAGAGAGAGAGAGAGAGAGAGAGAGAGAGAGCCTCGTGACGCAGGCAGATACATTTATCATCTCGATCAGCAGCCCAGGTGTGGTGACTCACCCTTTATCATATGATTAAGACTGGTAGGTCTACCTACCCCTGTCGCCTCAACCAACACCCCTACCCTAACCCTCCCCGAACCCCATCCAGCTTAACGACCGGGCCAATAATGATCTATACTTTTACGTTTTGAAATTCTATCAGGAAATAGGCATTCGTCTTATACGATTTTGAAGGTTTGATAACATGTAGGGTAAGACATAGACGTACACACACACAAATATATATATATAGATCGCCAAGAAATCTGAGGTGTGCTTGCCAAGCTTTTAACACAGCACTTTCCACTGAGCTATTCCAGAATGGGTTATTCTGTTAAGACACGAAACACAGTGATGTCCAATTTGGGAAAAAACATAGCCCAAGGCACCACCGTACCCTGGGGCGACACACACTTACAGTTAACTATCATTTCCCACCTTAAGCGCATTTTTAGTAGGTTTTTGAACTGCTCTTGTTGCAAGAGTCTTCCTCTATTCCGTCCTACACAGCTGGAGGTCAGTTCGTTCAAAGGCTCTTAGCTAAAGTACTGAACTTCACAGCTTCATGTTGCTTCACGTGTCGCCTTCTCTGGGTGGGTTCAGTTCTCTCAGCTCCACCTCTGGCAACCTTCCTTCAGAGTGGGATTCAAACCAGTTCTTTATTGCAGCTCCTCTTTTATCCAGCAGCTGCCTCGTACACCGTTGTTTTCGAGAGATCTCCTCTCTTGTTACGCTCACCGTCCGTCGTCCTCCTCTAGTAGCCTCCAGATTTTGTTTGGTATGTGACCGACGACTGCTGGAGGAACCTCAGCTGGGTTTTCGCAAAGAGAGTGTGAGCATCTGTCATGTTTTTATGCTCAGATCTACGGAACATTTTTCTTGTATTTGGAATCCACACACAAACATACGCACATATGAGCTAGGATGTATGTGTGTTTGTGTGTCTGTGCGTGTGTGTATACATATATAGAAGTAAAGACATGGTGTATGCATACAAGGTTAAGAAGAAGGGTCATCACGAGTGGAAAACTCAAAATAGTCACCACAAATAATGAACACACACACACACACACACACACACACACACACACACACACACACACACACACACACACATGTAAAAGTTTTCGTAAAGTATTGTATCTGAAGATCGTACACAGAAAAAGAAAGGTTGTGTACCACAGGGAAAAATAAAGACTCACTGACTTTACTTTGACACCATGCGTTAATTTTCCTCGTATACTGGCTATACATTTTCTGTTTTGCCATGAACATTAGGAAACAAAAACCTTGAATGTCTAATTAAATCCCATCTGGTTAGTTCCCGCGTGTGTTGTGGCTCCTCCGGGTTGACAACTACATCGTCAGACTTCATATATAATGAGTCTCAGATTTAAGGCAAGAAACAGTTGCCTCAAGTTTATGATATCTGATGTACACGTTAGAACACAACATGATAGCATGTATCAGGGGCCATCAATAAGCATCTGTGTCATATTAGTGCCTATAATATCTCTCGTAATATTATCACTGATGCCTATGTTAAGAACTTCATATGATAGGATACTTCTCCTTAAAGGTTGTGTTGGGGTGATTCATTATATATGAATGGCTATACATGTGTGTATACATATATATATATATATATATATATATATATATGAAGGAGATACTTTATGATCGTCTTATACCAGGATCTGATGACCTAAATGATAATCTTAGTACATATGATTAATAAGTGAGAAGAGTTTATAAACCACCGTGAAATGGTCTAGCCTTAGGTCTTGTATATCTATAAATTACCGCCTTGATCTTGAGGCCTCACTAAGGGAGCAATAGCCACAGATGGAACATCCGAAGAAAGACCAAGTTTGGTTTCATCTCTTCTTGATTTTGAAAGTGATAACACAGGAGGGGTGGTTTACCATTTTGATTGTGGACCACGAAGAGTAAGGGAATGATATAATAAAATCATCATATGTCCACCACACTACCAGTCTCACATCTCTGCCTTCCTCGCACGTTCCTGCTGTACTATTTATCAGTGAAAACATATTTCACTGTCGGCTCCCATGATGAATGTACCCATCGTTCCATATCTATACTACGCTGGATATTTGCGCTCCATATCTGCGTTCCATGTTCACACTACGCTCCAAATCTGAGCTCCTTATCTACACTACACTCCATATCTGCGCTCCGTATCTGCGCTCCAGATCTCTGCTCTGAACTGAAATTTGCCGTCGTGTGAAATATGTATCATTCGGGATTGTTGATGTTTTTCCATAAGCGTGAAATGCTGTTTCGCAAGGGGTAAACCGAGGTCCACAACAGTTCTGTTTCCCATGTCTGTTTCCTAAGTCTGTTGACCTCCGCTTCATGCGCCTTATCTCCAAGTGTATTAACCTAGAGGCGGGCTTGGCCCAACAATAAGCATTGTCCTATTTTTATGACGACAAAATCTATAAAAAAAAAGAGAAATATATGAATCCATATATAAAAAACCGCGGCCATCCCCTCCGCTGCCCCTTCTGTAGGCTATGACACGAGGGGAAAAAAAGAAAGAAGCATAGAGGAAAAAAATTTGAATATATAATTGCCCCTGGTAGGCTGGTGTCTGATATGGGGATTCGAACCCATGCAAATAGGAGCAGGAAGAGGGTAGGTAGGCCATCATTTATATATGTCACATCACTTATTGAGGCCACGGAGCAGATATGAAATTTATGGCTGAGTTGTTTTGTCGCCCAGATTCCACGGGTCGGCGCTGTTTTGCATACCAAAGTAACTCTCCGGAAGATATGCACGTTTATTTTTTATCCCTCTCTCTCTCTCTCTCTCTCTCTCTCTCTCTCTCTCTCTCTCTCTCTCTCTCTCTCTCTCTCTCTCTCTCTCTCTCTCTCTCTCTCTCTCTCTATGTGGTCTCTTGCCTCTCCGGCGCCCAGTTCAGACCGGAAGGTAAACCCAGAGAGTCGGTTCACAGCGGAGCCACGTCGCTGGGGTCCTACACAAACAAGTGCTGTGCTTTCGGAGGACAGTGCGAAATTTATTGACACTAAAATCATAATGGGAAACGGAATATTGGGAATTAAGACGGTGGCCAGGAGGATCGTATCTTCAAGGAGCGTTAAGAAGCATTTAAGCTGCAAAATGAAACATTAAAGGAGCGTTAAGGAGCATTAAAGGGGTATTAAGAGCATTTAAGAAGCGTAACTTCATATAATTTACTTTCCATTTATTCACGTTCGTGATCATTATGCTCTCTCTGTATATCAGAAGTCTTGCAGCTAATCTGATCTCTTCTGTATGATTCTGTTTCGTTATACTGCTGGTATATTGCTTATATCTATCTATATGATTAAGCATAACACCAATTTGTTCAGTATACCTTCATGGTAAATCCTCACATCTTGTAACATAACGTACAGTAAATCTTGTCTCTATGTTCGGTTTAGAGTGAAACAAAACCTGACATGACACCTCCAAAAGTCTCTTGCCTCGTATATCACAAGGGAAGCCATTTAGCCATAGACAAAATCACTGAAATTTCACAAACTCTGGTTGTGGCGTATCAGGGGAAGGACTGATAAACTCCAAGTGGTTGTAAAATTCAGGTTTACGAACTGATGGAAGGTAATAAAAGATGAATTAATGAACTAATATATGTCATGTACAGATATCTCCTGGGCGTGGGTTATTAAGGGCTATAGACGGGAACTCTGTCTTAAAGACTATTGACAGGTACATTGTAGACAGAAATGAGACAATCTCTAAACTTATGTTCAAGCTGTGCCCAGACGGTTCTCAAATATACTTCCATAATATTTTTCCTTCGTAAGGTTGATCTTAAAATCTGAGGATTGTATAAACACCGAAGGATATGTACATACATAAGGTGTGTTGGTTCTATTGCAAAGGCCTGGTTAGTGTGAACCCTTACGTGAATGTAAGCTATCATATATCTTATGCTTGGTTGATCATGTGACAATGTGTGTGCTTTCTTGAACATATATATATATATATATATATATATATATATATATATATATATTTTTTTTTTTTTTTTTTTTTTATATTTTGTCGCTGTCTCCCGCGTATTGCGAGGTAGCGCAAGGAAACAGACGAAAGAAATGGCCCAACCCCCCCCATACACATGTACATACACACGTCCACACACACAAATATACATACCTACACAGCTTTCCATGGTTTACCCCGGACGCTTCACATGCCTTGATTCAATCCACTGACAGCACGTCAACCCCTGTATACCACATCGCTCCAATTCACTCTATTCCTTGCCCTCCTTTCACCCTCCTGCATGTTCAGGCCCCGATCACACAAAATCTTTTTCACTCCATCTTTCCACCTCCAATTTGGTCTCCCTCTTCTCCTCGTTCCCTCCACCTCCGACACATATATCCTCTTGGTCAATCTTTCCTCACTCATTCTCTCCATGTGCCCAAACCATTTTAAAACACTCTCTTCTGCTCTCTCAACCACGCTCTTTTTATTTCCACACATCTCTCTTACCCTTACGTTACTTACTCGATCAAACCACCTCACACCACACATTGTCCTCAAACATCTCATTTCCAGCACATCCATCCTCCTGCGCACAACTCTATCCATAGCCCACGCCTCGCAACCATACAACATTGTTGGAACCACTATTCCTTCAAACATACCCATTTTTGCTTTCCGGGATAATGTTCTCGACTTCCACACATTTTTCAAGGCTCCCAAAATTTTCGCCCCCTCCCCCACCCTATGATCCACTTCCGCTTCCATGGTTCCATCCGCTGACAGATCCACTCCCAGATATCTAAAACACTTCACTTCCTCCAGTTTTTCACCATTCAAACTCACCTCCCAATTGACTTGACCCTCAGCCCTACTGTACCTAATAACCTTGCTCTTATTCACATTTACTCTTAACTTTCTTCTTCCACACACTTTACCAAACTCCGTCACCAGCTTCTGCAGTTTCTCACATGAATCCGCCACCAGCGCTGTATCATCAGCGAACAACAACTGACTATATATATATATATATATATATATATATATATATATATATATATATATATATATATATATATATATATATATATATATATATTGTCACCACCAAGGAAAGGATAATGATGATGACAATTATGATGATAATAATAACGATGAATATTTATCTCTTAACTTTACTAGTGTCGCCTCGGACTAGAAATGGCAACTTAAATTCAATCATTCATTTTCACCATCAGTTGAAACATAAGACATTCCCAGGTGTATTGTGTAGCGTAGTGTTCGTATACACGTTCGTGTAGAATCTACAGAATGGAAGCAAAGTCGAGTATTAGATTTTCGTTCATTTTTGCTTAAGCATCAAAGTTTTTGCGATTTTGTAAATTTCATGGAAAATATCACTTACTCGTACTTCATTGTTACCTATTGTTACCTGATTCTTATTCTTCTTTATCCACGTCCACTGGAAAGTTATGTCAGTACGAAGCTCTTCTTTATCAATGATAATAATCTTGGTTTACGAGTCCTTTCTTTATTCTTTATGTGCAGTTCGTGTTTAAGGCCAGGAGCTGGTTCCACCATTCACACCAGACGTAGACTCCACACATCTTTTTGGCTCATTCATATTCCCCAAAGGCTGGGACCCATTCCATGTGCATACTCCCTAATCCCCCGTGTCGCCTGGGCATCCCTAATCCGGGAGTGGGCGTGTAGTGGTGTTGGGAGGTGGTTGGGAATGGCATTGAGGGAGGGAGGAGGGGAGAAGGGAGGGAGGAGAGGGAGGAGGGTTTGGCAGCCAGAGGATGTTCTTTAATAGGTGGACAAAGACGCGACCAACAACCTCCGATAGGCTAGTGGATTCTCGCGAACTGCTTAACCCTCTCCTCTTTTCCGGGAGAGAGAGAGAGAGAGAGAGAGAGAGAGAGAGAGAGAGAGAGAGAGAGAGAGAGAGAGAGAGAGAGAGAGAGAGAGAGAGAGAGAGGGAAGTTCTTTTCCTGGGAATTTTTTTTCTCTTAACCTATATTGCAAGAATCTTTACCTCGAAGTTTGGTTGGTTAGCCTGTGTTGGGGGCGTGTCCTCCACGTGAGACGTTGCCTGAGGTGTTTACTGGCAGCATTTGGTCCAGGATGATCATAGAGACGAACTGAAGGAATTAATTTCATCCAGCAACGTGGTAACTCGAGGCTGGGAGGGCCTATTTTGCCTAACAATGGACACTTTCTGAATAAATCAGATCAAAACCTTTTTCCTTTCTCTCTTCCTTTTATATTTTCTCATCTACGTCTCTGCTGATTTTTTTTCTTTTCTTTTCTTTTCTTCTCTTGTTCCTCGCCTCAGCTGGAATGCATAGAAGAACAGGGGTGGTTACCTCCTGGTCGACACCACCTCAGCATTCCTCTCTCTCTCTCTCTCTCTCTCTCTCTCTCTCTCTCTCTCTCTCTCTCTCTCTCTCTCTCTCTCTCTCTCTCTCTCTCTCTCTCTCTCTCTCTCTCTCTCTCCACATCAGTTTTCCTCCAAAAATCTACAACGTCTTCGACTGTACCACAGGGTCCGGCACTGCCACGCGTGGAGTAGGAGACTCGTTATCGGGATGGATCATCGGAATCGTAAGCCCTACCATTCGCGTAGCGTACCCAGGCATATCGGCGCGACCACCCTGTTTCCCGATAATGTCGCTTTGAGCGAAGAATTGTGACCCGTCGACCAAGGGTTGAGGAATCTACCAGGGAGGGGGCGTATGGCGAAGGGACCATTGTACACTTGTGAGGGTTTAGTCTTCCTTGAGAACAGGAGGACGCCACCTCGACCCATACACTACAGCTAACACTCTCCCTCCTCCCGGTCACACATGCAGCCTTCACCTCGACGGCATATACGCTTGTCTGGTCGTATGGAACGATTTACATAAAGAGCTGTACGTACAAGGAAGTTATCCAGTGCCATGTTTTTATATCTGTTTACCTGGATCACTTGTTTTCATCTGTGAGAACCTTGTCCGAGCCTGATTCGTATATATATATATATATATATATATATATATATATATATGCAGATATAGTACATATGAACGTTCACTTTCACAGAACACATAAAACCCTCCAACAGGAAGGATTCGAACCTGTAACATTTGCGTGGTAGCTGGGTACACTGACCACTCGACCATGCAACATCGATATGTATTTTCTGTGTATGAAGCGGAGAGGCAGGTCTTACTATGTCTGACCCAGCAGGTCATGTTGTAGTACTCCTTCTAAACCTCCTTACTCATCTACAACTTAAAGTATCGACAAGATCACGTTCTTCACTTTAGCCATAAATACACGTCCCTTAACACTACAAAGCTGTATCACATAGTCAGATCCGAGTTCCTCACTGTATATTGACCAATCATACACCCATGTTCAGTGCCTCTCCTGCCTCCACTCACTCTCTTAACGACTTCGCAATATGTGATGCCAGTGTTTCCAGGCACATAACTCCTACAATCAAAGCCCGAGTCCCTCATGAGAGATGAATGGCCATGCGTTGAAAGCTTTCAGAAACTGAGGAACCTCCAAGACCAGATGATAGCTTCAGAGTGTGATACCAGGACACGATCCCTTGAGCTGAAGCTTCAGAAAGGTTCAACGTCGAGTTTGTTGGGCTTATAATGAGACTCGGAACGTCGAACCCGAGAAAGGCTGATGGTAGGGTACGCACGGAGAGAAAGATGTATCCAGTGCGAAACCTGTATATAATCACCGCCTCCGTGGAAATGAAGAAGGTACTGGCCAATATATATTGCGGTATTGAGATGCTCAGAGTATCGATTAGTGTCCGTGTGTGTGTGTGTGTGTGTGTGTGTGTGTGTGTCTACATAGACACTTCCATCTCTCTAAAACTGTTTCACACTAACTTTCTCACCTACACCAAAATACAACTTTCATGCTTTCTCACTCATACTAATATGCAACTTTCTCCTTGTAAATGAATCAATTAAATGTCTATCGAGTCTTCATCTATCTCTCCTTCATCAGTACATATCCTTCCCTCCATATTTCAACTTTACGATGTTACTGAGTTCTAATGTTGTGCTTTTGTGTTGTGAATTGTGTGTTGTGCTTAATGTTTTGTGACGATGATGTGAAGATTTTTTTTACATTTTGAGTTTTGCAATCATGATATCTAGGTATATTCTATTCTTTTTTCCCCAGTGTGAGTTAAAGATGATGTTTTAGTCAGGACACACAGTCAAGCATGGGTCCTCCATATATCCATGATGGTAGCAGTAAATGCCTTCCTAAAACCTCCATTTTCTCCATCATGGTAATCACACACACACACGACCAAATTTGGCCATAATCTAATAAACCACTTTCGTTAAACTTCTCCTGTTTTACGGATCTTTTTCTACGTTTGCCTCACTCCCGCATGTGACGTCATACGAGCACGCAGAGGTATATACACCAGCTGGTGAGCCAAAACTTGATAATTGCACTGCATAATCGCACCGGATAATTTAGAATAATTATTTGCTGTCAGTCTTATAACCGGTTCCCTGACGAACTATTGCCAGTCTGCCAGACCCACATGTGAGTGAGGACTGGTCGCTTATCCTCAAGATGGACGGAGAGAGAGAGAGAGAGAGAGAGAGAGAGAGAGAGAGAGAGAGAGAGAGAGAGAGAGAGAGAGAGAGAGAGAGAGACGGGGGTTATGTGCTCAAGGACTAGTAGGATTTTGCCTCGACACCAATACATGAAACAAGATCCAGAATACAGATATATGAATCTTCACGACTCCAAATATTCGACTGAAAGATTTTTAAGCAGTGATTGTGAGGTGATTTGATGGAATATTCTGAAATCTAGTTGAAGAACTATTGATCAAAATTGAAAGCCAAATATGAGGATTATATATATATATATATATGTGTGTGTGTGTGCGTGTGTGTGTGTGTGTGTGTGTGTGTGTGTGTGTGTGTGTGTTCCCGGAATGAAAAGGGTACAGTGCCATCGAAGACTCCCTCCGTTCCAAAGGAACCCACCTTACCCTGCTCCTACGAGTAAGTATAAATGAGACTTTGCCATGAAGCAGAGAAAGTGTGAGAGATGGAAAAATATTAGACCTCTGAAAGAGAGTTAAATTGTGAGTGAAACTAGTCTCTCTCTCTCTCTCTCTCTCTCTCTCTCTCTCTCTCTCTCTCTCTCTCTCTCTCTCTCTCTCTCTCTCTGGCAGTCAGTACTCAGACTTAAAACAAGAAAGAAAGAAGAAAAGAAAAGAGAAAGCAGAGGGGGGGGGGGGGGAGCGTCCAGAAGTCTCGTGGAGGAATATTGATGATGCGTTGATCTCAATGCAGCAGTAACAGCTGATCCAGGGAGAGAGAGAGAGAGAGAGAGAGAGAGAGAGAGAGAGAGAGAGAGAGAGAGAGAGAGAGAGAGAGAGAGAGAGAGAGAGAGAGAGAGAGAGAGAGAGAGAGAGTCAGGGGGAGCGCTCCATCAGTGCTGGTCTTCCCCACCCGTAAAAGATTAACTTGATGCACACTTGAGGAACAGAGATCCTGTGTCCTTATGACGTGTTCTGCACCAGCCAAGGATCTCCTCCTCCTCCTCCTCCTCCTACTCCTACTTCCTCTGCCAAAGACGAGGTACTCTATGTGTGAGAATGTTTGCCACAATATTTGTGAATGATGAAAAAATTTGCAATGACAGTAATGCCCTTCTTTTTAGCAGAACTGAGTGTCTTCTGCTAACAAGACACAAAAGATTACCTTCCTCAAGTCTTTTTGACGATGAAAAAAGGAAAAACAGAGACTGAAAAGGACTTAAAAACGAAAATACATTTCTTGAATTACTCTTACTTCCTGGGGAGGTCGTGGTTGGCGGGGAAATACAGAGAAATACATTTCGTCTTATCTTCCTCTAGTAACGAATATGAAAGATTAAAGCGACACCTGGATCTGTTCTGGTTATCACTTTTTTCTCTACAATATATGTATAAAGGAGCTCCATCTAGATATTTTGTGTTCCTTTGGTAATACCTGTGTACTGACTACCTGATAAAACAAAAAGAAAATACAAACGCTGAAAGATAATATTCACATACATACAAACTATATAAAATCTATTTGTTTTTCAGCTACAAATTTTCCTTTTCGAAAACTTACGATGAAAATTCCTCTTGTATTTTTCAATATCAAGATTTTTAGTAACGCAGTGAAATAGATTTTTTAAGAACTGGAGATGTAGATGGGTGAAAAATTAGTTAGATTTTACATTGAAAATAAGATTGAACATCAGTTGCACCATCCTTTTTCCAGACGAACATTAATACTCTTAAGATTTATGGTAATGTAAAATCGTCTTTCTGAGCACAAAACCTTAAACGTAGTTCAACAGTTTAATGTTCCTGAGCTTCGTAAGTGACTGCACTAAATCCATAAAACCTTCAAACTCTCTATTACCATCATGTTTGAGGAAGGGTTTCAGGTTTTTCTTATATAATTCGGTTCCTTAGTGCGTATTTGATGCCCTTATTACGGATTTTGATTCGGCGTTTGAAGTTCGTAACTGTTTGGGGTTCTTGGTCAGGATTTTTGGTTCTTGGTAAAAATTTTTGGTTCTCGGTTCGGATTTTTTGGTTCTTGGTGCGGATTTTTTGGTTCTTCGAACGGATTTTTGGTTCTTGGTGCGGATTTTGGTGGTCTTGTACGTGTTTTGGATCTTAATATGTGGCTAAGGTTCGTGGTACGAGTTTTAGGGATTCTGTTTATTTTCAAGGTTTTAACGTATCCCATCTTACAACTAAGAATGTATGCGTTACCTAACCAGCTGGAAAGCCCTTAGATATGTACCGGCTTACTGGCTATCTATTGACTTCGAACACAGACTAGATGCAAGAATAAACAAGAGAACTACTTCTTGTGTATCAAAAAATAGGTTACATTAATGATCTTTACCATTAAAGACGCATTATGAGAAAGTTAGGAATATTTAGTCAGGAGATAGACCCATTGGTCCGTACTAGGAAGAAAAATAACCAATGAAGTTGAGTGAAAGATAAAACTGAAGGAAAATTTGAGAAATTCTTGTAGGATATTCGGAGGAGTGGGGCTTGTACAGGTAACAACAGCTATTGATGGAAGAAATTACTTTATAGATAAAGCAAATTGGCTGGTTGACACGAGAAATTAACCTGTAAAATATTAAGGCATTTAGAATTTGACTTACTGAAGAAGAAGCTGAATTCATGAATATCAAATGCTTTGTTAGAAGAAAATTTACACTAATTGGTTAATGGAGAAAACTAACAGATCTAGTCTTCCAGCAGGCTATATCTACAACCTCAACAAACACTTCGACCGTCTCTTGATCACCATAACCACAACTACTTCACAATCTCAACTATCGTCAGTATAATTATCATTCTGGAATGATCATTGTAGCCCAGATCACCTTTATTGTATCACTATTGCGACTACCATAGTCCTATATATATATATATATATATATATATATATATATATATATATATATATATATATATATATATATAGACACCATGAAGATAACTGCAACCACCATCATCATCACAATACGATCAGGGGAAAGCAAGATACAGAGTTAGAGGGACAGTGGCGAGCCTCACATATCTGACGTCTTGAGAAGCGTTAGTATCTTCAGCCAACTGACAGGTTCAGGTTCGAGGCGCTAATGTCCGCTATATTTAGGAGAAGGAAACTGAGCAGCAGCGTGCAGGAGAACGAGTCCCGAGGCAGACAGTGAACCCTGACGTGCTTAAGATAAAGGAAAATGAACTTCGACAAGATCAGAAGCAGGAAAATGGATTTCTAGAGATATTTACAACAGCCGAAGCTTCTTCGCCTAACTTAAGAGCAAATGAAAAACCTTATTTTAAACAAAATTTGGTTTATCTTGACGTTGATCAAGGATAACATTAATTCTTCATCAGTACTGAGCATTAATGATAGCTCGTCTTACAAAACACTACCTGAAGACTTTTTGTTTTGAGAAAAAATTTTAAAAATTTCAAGATTTCTTCGTCTCACACACACACACACACACACACACACACACACACACACACCTGTGACGTCGCTCCTGGCACATCGATGTGTTACCACCATAAAGATCACAACTGGGGAAGATCAGAGTTGTAAAGTTTATGTCTGATTACAGCAATGTCTTCTGCCAGAGAGGAGTACAAGTGAAGGTTTCCAAGTGGAAGGAAAATTGTGCAGTTCAGTTGAGGGAACTACTGATATATCAATATATATATGTATATATATATATATATATATATATATATATATATAAACGGGAAATTTCCATTTGTTTACTGACAAGATCATGTGGTCTGACAAGAATAAAAACCCATTTACCTGTTTTGGAAGTAGTTTGATGATCGTGGTAATGAGGCAGGAGTCATTGGTTAATGATGGCCACTACAGGTTAATGACGCCCTTGTTGATGATGATGATGATGATGACCAGGTTCGCTTATTGCGGCAGAGAGCGCTCCTCTATGTTCCTAGTGTGGTCATCATGATAATGATGACAGTGATGATAATGAACCCTTGCTGGCAGTGGGAGTAATGATGATTATGATCCTGTCAGTGTTTCAGGATGTCATGAGGATGGTGCCAGGGCTGGTGATGGTGGTCCTCTACTGCTGGTAGACAGGAAGACACAAAGATAGAGAGACAGACGAAGACAGAGGAAGACAGAGGAAGACAGACAGAGAGAGGCAAGGGAGAGATAGAAGTGGTTCTGATGATGTTCAGACATTAGAGTATCACCTTAAAAGATGATGATACGGTCCTTCAAAAAGTCTCACATCATATTTAAATGCTAGAAATAATCGTCTTGCTATGAACAATATGGCTTTCGTGTCTTTTTCATCCCATGGTTCGTTCTACTGGTCCAGTGGCTCTACTGGTCCAGTGGTTCTGCTGTTCCAGTAGTTCTATATACACATATTTAAAGAGAGAGAGAGAGAGAGAGAGAGAGAGAGAGAGAGAGAGAGAGAGAGAGAGAGAGAGAGAGAGAGAGAGGTAGATTGATCGATAGATAGATAGATAGCGCGCGTGTATGTGTGTACACAACATGCCAAGCAAAAGACACTTAAGCTAATCTTCAGCTGCATCTTCATGTTGGCATCATATTGTGATCATAATCCTCCTCATCAAGAGGCACTGAAGTACCCTTCAACCTTCACATAAAACTAAAATCATATAAGAAAAATATATGCATATAATGTAGGTATGAAATCTCAGTACAACTTTTTGTATGTTTTCGTACTTCCAGAGGGATTTTTCAATCCTATAGAATATCTTAAACAAGAAAATGGTATGGATTTGTTCAGTTTCATGACAGTAGTATTGGCTGTGTACAGCAACTGATGGTATGTTGAGAACATCCGATTCTGACGAAACATGTCCTTACGTATGATGAGAATAGTGGCGTATCTCTGTGGTCAATACTTTGGTATGAGAGAGAGAGAGAGAGAGAGAGAGAGAGAGAGAGAGAGAGAGAGAGAGAGAGAGAGAGAGAGAGAGAGAGAGAGAGAGAGAGAGAGAGAATCTTATTAAACACTTCACGTACAGTCTTAGAGTTTTTTCCTTGTCAACTGATAAATAAATAAACACAAGGGTTTATCTCATCCTTACACCAGTACGGGCTATTTCACCAGCATATCCTCCTCCTTTATTACACCATACAGGCGCTGGCTAGAGCGTTCATACAGTACGCCAAAACGAAGGAGAATATCCCATCAGATCTTAGCTCCCCCTGATTGCAAAGTAATATCTTCACTAAAACATGTTCCAGGGAAGATTTGAGTATATCCGTCAGACACAGTGTCAATTCCTGCCTCATAAAGAATCATGTTTTTGATTACAACAATATTGGTGCGTAGGAGAGAGGGGTCAGGGAGCAGTTAATGCCTGACAGTCATAAGAGAAACCTCGTAATATCCACCAGAAGACGCTGATTGGATGAGGGAAGGAAGGAAAGGCTCATGAAGGAATAATGAGGAGAGTTTACAGATCATAATTTCTCCTGTTCATAATATCGCTAATTGGAGAGCTGACAACGGAGTTTCATCATGAAAATATGTTAGAAATGATGTGAAGTTTGTGGATACACAACCCCTTAAATGTTGTATATGAGATATTGTAAAGGAAATATTATTTTGCTACGAAAAAAATCATAATGTAGGTTAACTACTCATTAAATCTTTCAAAAAACAGGAGCAATTGCTGAGATAAATAATGTTCCCTTATCGTCACCACATCCACAGTTGTAATCAATATCACCTCTACTATTTCCATAACCTCTATCACAGCTTTTGGGCCAGATTTTTTCCGAGAGTTTTAAGACCAGAATCATACATGTATTACGACCATCACCTGTTATCACCGCTAACACCATGTCTGTATCACCACCACCACAGATAACACGAAAGTCATCAAACACTACAAACATTACCACAATTACCACAATCATCACCTCCAGCCCCCAGTACTGTCACCATCACTTCCACCATTCCAACCATCGACGCCACTAATACCACCATTACCACTGCCACCACCACAACCACCACAACCACTAAAACCACGACGCTTACCACTATCATGTAAACAACTATCAACAAACCACCAAAAACCAGGACTACCATCACTACCACACCATCACAAACATACAACCATCATCACTACAATCACAACCATGGCTACAGCCAACAATATTGCCTGTCCCAAAACCATAAAGCAAATTAGAGAAGGAATCACCTCAAAATTAAATACATGACAAAAATAAATACAAGAAGCTTAGAAACAAAGCGATAACAGATTAGATAAACCGATAAGTGACCTCTTAGGTCAAAATAAAATGATAAACGGAAAACCTGACAAAGTATCAATTGAGAAATAAATATTGTAAGAACACTATAATCAAAAGACTCTCACCAGGATTCGAGCAAGGCGACAACTTATGCTGTCTTAGGAAAAGCGTTTCCTTATATTTTTCGAAACAAGATAATGAACCCCCAGTATCACAAGGATCCCCCAATTATCCGGCACCATTCTGCCAGAAGACTCCATAACCGGCAATGTCCGGTTCAGCGGTAAAGGAAACGTCTTGTGACCTACAAACATGAAGGTGTGGGTAGCCGTCAATTCTTGTACGAGTCGAACCCAAGAAGTGTTCATGTGTGTATGTAATCTGACAGACTCGTATGAACCAAAATGGTCCATAATGAGGATAATCATGATGAGTTGGAAGGGTGATGAGTTGGTATATCTGATGATGAGTGTTGTTAATGATGGTGATGACTGTGACTGCTGCTAATGACAGGAGTGATGGTGAGGAGGGTGAGTGTATCTGATCATGATCATGACTGGTGATGATGATAACTGATGGTGATAGTCATGATTGATGTTCGTCCTTATCTTGGCGATAATGAGGACCAGCAGTAATGATGATAAGCCACCAACTAGGGAGGCGGCGAGCGTCCTCCCGCTGATAGTGATGATAGTAAAGATAACAACAGC
The DNA here is from genome assembly GCF_036320965.1 of Panulirus ornatus. Lineage (NCBI taxonomy): Eukaryota > Metazoa > Arthropoda > Malacostraca > Decapoda > Palinuridae > Panulirus > Panulirus ornatus. The sequence continues at coordinate 2,221,735 of NC_092246.1, forward strand.
ACTGATGATACGTATTGTGGATGATAATGATGATGCCAGTGGGTGTTCCTTCACGACACGATCGCCAATATGGAGACTGAACATGATGAATCTTGCTGACGAAACTGATGCTCGCGTCGCATGTTCGTCGCGCTGAACCTTGCTCCGGTGACGTTGATAGTGAAGATGGCGGTATATATATATATATATATATATATATATATATATATATATATATATATATATATATATATATATATATATATATACATATGATAATGATAACATTACGGCAATACGAAGCGTCGCCAGCAGATAATGGTCACCCCTCCGGGAATTTTGAGCAGTTCGCACGGACTTGAAAGCCTGTCTTGGAATGTTGCTTATAACAATATGGCCTTATTATGCCTCTCTCTCTCTCTCTCTCTCTCTCTCTCTCTCTCTCTCTCTCTCTCTCTCTCTCTCTCTCTCTCTCTCTCTCTCTCTCTGGGACAGATCACTCTACCTTCATGTAACTACTTGACCACCGCAGTTCCCCCCTTCACTTTGTTTTTTTAGTCACAATGATTGATATGCAGATGACATTGGCATCTTTGATCATTTTTTGTCCTTTACTCACTAGACCTTTACTCATCTCCTCACAACTTAATGGATATACCTTCAGTGTTCTTATTCTTGCTTTTTGTTTGTGCTTTGTATTTGCATGAAGTTCAGCCTGAAACTGAAACATGACGACGTCGAACCTCCGTATATACGTGTGAACTGATGAAAATACTTGTGATGATGATCAACTGAGCTGCAAGCTACCCAGAACTTAGACACGATCCATCCAAGGGCAAGATGTCCTTCATGCTAATCTACCATTGCCACCACCACTATACCACCACAATTACCAGTATTGCTACCACAACCACCAGGGCCACCACCACTCCATCACCACCATACTGCTACCACCACTTTCATTTAATGGTTCCTCTCCTGCTACCATAATAAGAGACTTGTCTAATTGTTTTTCTTTTCAAATTCTATTTCATCTTTAATATTTACATATTTCCTTTAGTCTTTCTTAAGAATAAAGAGAGTTTTACTTGGTGGTCATTCGATGAATATTAATGTATAACCTCTCTCTCTCTCTCTCTCTCTCTCTCTCTCTCTCTCTCTCTCTCTCTCTCTCTCTCTCTCTCTCTCTCTCTCTCTCTCTCACACACACACACACACACACACACACACTAGAATAGTATTCACAGCAATACCCACAGAGCCAATGGCAACCCTCCGCACCTACTTGGTAAGGGGAGAGAGACAGTGGTATGTTCTCATGGCCACATCTACATAGAGAAGCCAAGCACGTGATCACACCAACAAGTTTCGCCTTAAAAGTCCACTGGGACGGTTACTTGGTTGGTACACACGAGACGACTCATGGACGAAGCATTCTCTTCAGTTCCTCACACGCCCCACCAGCTTCGGTTTGTAGGCATGGCCAAAAATCGTAGGATAAGGATAAGAAGATAGAGACACAGGGAGACAGATATATGGTGAAAGAGAGACATGCAGAACGAGTGTCGTGGGGGAGACAGAGATAGATGCTTCATCTAGACGAGAGATTCGTTGTAAGGAAGGTTTCTGAAGAAGGTTCGAAGCGAAGCGAAACATGGGAACCGAACCTCCAGGTGTTGTAAAACACTTGTGGGAATGTGAGTTAACTTATTAATGTGTGTTTGTATGTGGGGCGGGGCTTCTCTCTCTCTCTCTCTCTCTCTCTCTCTCTCTCTCTCTCTCTCTCTCTCTCTCTCTCTCTCTCTCGTATCCAGCCGAGCTCCTGCCACCTGCTACGTCATCATCACTATACAACACGTAACAACCAACTTATACCCAACTCCCACGACCGTATTAAACCTCAGAGCTTCAGACATTACTAATTCTATTCCATATTGATAAGAACTCCCCCTAGTAAAATGGAAGGAGACTAGCTCTTTCTTTCACAATGCAGAAGTAAAAAAAAGGCCACAAAGATTGGCGTTCTGTACATCACTGTCTCTCATATTATTGCCAAGGAGGTATTCGCCCTCGCAAAACCTGTAATTAAGAGAAGAAAATGACCAGGTTCGAGAACGATACAGATGCCGCCTAGGAACTTCCATCTCCATCTCTAGACAGTTATTCCTGCAGCAGAGAGGGAGATTTCTAGTAATTATCTGCAAAAGCCAGATAACGCATCGGGGAAATTGTTTCTTCCTAATCAAGAGATACATTTGGGGAGGTTTTTTTTCCCTGACAAACGAGAAATGGAAGCAGCAGACGAGCGGTCTGGGGCTGTATACATACACAGACACACATACAGATGACAAACACACACACATACACATACATACACACATATGCGTGTGTATATATTTTTTCTTTTTTTTTTGTCTCCCGCGTTTATATATATATATATATATATATATATATATATATATATATATATATATATATATATATATATATATATATATATATATATATATATACCCCTAGAGTTATGGGAAAAAAATACTATCCACGTAACCCTTACGTGTCAAGGAAGGCGAATAAGAGGGTCGGGAGCGGGTTGGTTGGAAATCCTTGCGTCCTACATTAGCACACTGCAGAAGAAGGAAGAAAGGAAGGGGGAAGAGGCCAAATGAGGTTTTTCTCTCCTACAAACTTCATTCACGTGTTTCTGACGCTACCATTCTATGGCAAGAAAGAGCGAACAAGTTTGGTCACACACACACACACACACAAGCACCACTTGGGTCTTCTACCAAGAATGAAGCAGCATCAGCACGAGAGAGAGAGAGAGAAATATCCCACAGTCGTGTCTATGTGGAATAAGAAAAAAAATCCTTTAATGAACAATTTCTCTCCAGCGACAGCCATTGATTATATTAATCAAGTGTTTCACTATTCATCATCAGTTTCCAAAAGAAAAAAAAAATCTAAGTCTAAAGATAGTCAAGTGAACGAAATATATAGATCAGTATTAATGTAAAAGAAATTCAACGCTGACACAGTAAATGATCCTTATAGCTAGGCCTCTATATAGCTAGGCCTCTATATAGCTAGGCCTCTATATAGCTAGGCCTCTATACAGCTAGGCCTCTATATAGCTAGGCCTCTATATAGCTAGGCCTCTATATAGCTAGGCCTCTATACAGCTAGGCCTCTATATAGCTAGGCCTCTATATAGCTAGGCCTCTATATAGCTAGGCCTCTATTACTATGTCATAACAATAGAATGATTTTGGTGTTATAGTTAGCTGAATGAAAATGCTGTAGAATTATAAACAATTATACTATGCTTCAGTAGTATTATGTAGCGCACCATCATGCTTTATCGTAACATACCCCGTGAAACATGAAGCATAAAACATCATACTATGCTACAACAATATGTCATGCTGCAACAACATGCTATGCTGCAACAACATACTATGCTGCATCAACATGCTATGCTGCAACCAAATGCTATGCTGCATTATAAATAGAATCCGATCCTAACTAAGGGCGGTTTTTATGAGTATTCTTATTTGTTTGTTGTTGTCCTTACACTTGTGGCATACTCCTCAGTCTTAAGGTTTGGCGAGGTTGTGACGTTGCTAGATAATGAGACTTCAATCTCGTCCAAGAACTCCTCGTTTCACAAGTATCCACCCTGCCCCTGCCACTGATCACAGCGCTACCTTAAAGCTACAGGATCCGCGGGAGACGGAGTCCTGGGTTATATAATGATCGATATGTAAATATATACATGCTTTCATCAGGTGATCAGTCACATTATAAGACAGTAATTAATTTTCTAGATAACTATGCATTCCATCACCTGATATGAAACACCTGTCGTTTTCTAGATCCCCGGACTCCGAGCACCAGTTAAAAGTGAATCTCACCCTTGCATGTCCAGCCAATTCTAAACCAGATACATAGACTCGCGAAGTGAGGTGATCCTATCTACTAATGACCCAACCTGCTCCTTAAATGCAGATTAGTACAAGCAATTAAGGCTGATCCCGTTCTCTAATGACCACTCATCATCTGAAAGGCAAATAAGTTCAGAAGTTGTAAAGTTATACAATAGCTAAGGATCCAAGGACCAGCCAGCGATTGGACCCAGTCAGTAATTAGAAATACCACCCCCAACAGGAGCAGCTCTACATGGGATCTGGTTCCTTTGTTTATGATGCAGAGATTGTAAGCAAAGAGTTCATGGGGTTCATTTGTCTTTTCTTCTTTCTTTGGAAGTGATTTCGTGAACTGCCTTCTTTATTGTGACGTCAAAGTTCTTGGCTGTTTTCATAATTCACTTTATTTTTCTTGACGTATCAGATAAGATCTCTTGATCTTGAATCTCTTTTTACACTTTGTTTGTAATGTAGATATAGTTTTTAACTCTTACTAATAGACGATTTAATCTTAGCATCAACATCCTGATACCGTGAGTCCTTAGAAGATTTCCTTCTGATCTTTCTCAAAATTCTAAGGTTTTTTTTTCTCTTTGCTTCTTATTCCACTGATATATTTGCCATTTTCACGTATATTTCTTGGCTGGATCATCTCAGTATTCATCTTTCACATTATTATTCGGAGAAGTAATTTTCAAGACTGATGACTTGTTGTCCAGTTGTGCATATCGTTGGAGTTTAACATTTTTCTTTTCATGGTCTCTAAGTATGTGCTTACATATTCATTTCCTCCTCGAAAAGTTCTTTTTTTATTGAAAAGAAGCACTTCCCTAACCACGATTTTCTCCCCCCCCCCCTCTCTCTCTCTCTCTGTCTCTCTCTCACACACACACATATGTGTGTGTGTGTGTGTGTGTGTGTGTGTGTGTTTTGCAGTTCTTTATGTGTTATGGAAGAGTCAGCAATGCATCATCTGGGCTGAAGATGCTGAATCAACCAAGAGACAAAAACAACTAACGTGATCTAAATTAGATCTTAAATCTTAATATACAATTTTTTACGTACGTTGCAAAAAGTCGTACTTTTCTTATTGAACACCAAATAGGAAATGCATAATAGCAATGAGAAATCGGAATATATATATATATATATATATATATATATATATATATATATATATATATATATATATATATATATATATATATATATATATATATATATATATATATATATATATATATATATATATATATATATATATATATAGGTAGATAGATAAAGGCCTGGTCCTTCAACTCCCAATATTGGACGAAAGTAGTGAAGGCCGACCAATATATTTCGGCCATGCTGGCCGACACACTCGGTTGTGACTAGTAATCAGAATAAATCATATAGACATATTTACGACAGCCTCAAAAGCAACGACCCTCTCGAAAGTTACGTAAATGGCCATTGTTTGCGAACACAGGCATCGTAAATATCATTCATATAATTGTACTCATACCGCAGTTGGCCGGCACCACTTATTACCAAAGGTACTTTATAACAGGTAGAAGGATAATTAATGACCACCCAATGAACCATTTTCTTTTTTTTTTCTTTATCTCTCTCTCTCTCTCTCTCTCTCTCTCTCTCTCTCTCTCTCTCTCTCTCTCTCTCTCTCTCTCTCTCTCTCTCTCTCCCTATCTGTCTTGTTCCTAATCAGTAGCGACCAAATTCATATCATAGTCGCCTGGTTATCCAGGAGGCAAACATATATGATCACTTATTGCATTATTCCGTTTTCTGATTCTTCTTCGTCTCTGCTCCCATTTCTTGGGTAGTTTACATTACTCGGGATGGTACGAACACAGGGTCTATGTGTCTCATTCAAAAGGTTCAGTTAAAGTTTCAATTGTGTTTGAGATATTTATTACAAGAGCTTGACCGCTAGGCATGGTTGAATAAGGCAATAAATCATGGGTATAAACCAGGATATGAAACCCTCTCATGAACCAGATGAAACCGTAGATTAGCCACAAAAGAAACCAGATTTTGAAATAAGAAATAAAGTACGAAACGGATCATACTGTAAACCAAGGAACATAAATCGATATGAACCACTAAATCGAATCATCAGATAAACCAAGAAGTTAATCATGAGATAGGTACTCAAATAAACCACAGAATGAAGCAGAATGTAAAGTAGAGGATGAAGCTTCACCAGATCCAAGGATAAAACACTATATGAGGCTTTTCCATAGAAGATGGAGCACTACATGAAGCTTCACCAGAGCCAAAGATAAAGTATCGAATGAGCTTTACCAGAGTCAGGGGAAGAAACTTTTGGTAAGGATAGATGCCGCCAGTTTCCATGGCTGAGAAAAAGTAGACAAAGAGAACAGAAGAAAGGTATGGGATACAGAAGCAGAATTGAATTGTTAAGGGAAGGACACGGTAGTTTGCATGAAGGAGTCGGAGAAATGTGAACAGGAACAGCAGCTTGATTCGTAAAAGCAGGAAGAGTAGGATGAGAGAGAGAGAGAGAGAGAGAGAGAGAGAGAGAGAGAGAGAGAGAGAGAGAGAGAGAGAGAGAGAGAGAGAGAGAGAGACGGTGTGTTCCCGCAGCAAAAACAAAAACAGTATATCTGCCTTTACCTTACTAAATGCCAAATTCAGTTGCCCGACCGAACAAAAAAGTTTCCCCATTTCTCATCATGTTTGCCATTGGGATGAACTTCAACCACGCAACACACACACACACACACACACACACACACGCCCTCCTCAGCTCCTGAAGGCTGGCTGGAGGGGGCGAGGCGGTTCATCAGTACCGCAGACGAGGCCCTCTCAGGCTGCTTTCATGCAAGACAGCGTGGTTGTTACCTGCGCTTTGATGCACCGACAGACGGCGAGGGAGATCAGACCGGCCGCGCATCGCCAGCCCCAGACACCATGATTATCACTGAGCAACCTGGGGGAGATCAGCGATGTCAGCAGCAACATCAGCATCACTCGATGTCACATCAGCATCAGCAGGTGGAGCAGGAACGTCATCATTAGCAGCAGCAGCATGACTGACCCTCAACACTGTCAGCATGATCAGCATGATTCAAACATCGGCCTTGAGTAAGAGTTACATATAAAATAACGAGAGACCTTCTTTAACATAAGTGGCATTATCAACAGCGCAGCATTAACAGAATAGGAGCAGCATAGACAGCATTGCCATCAACTATAGTAACATTATCAATAACGTCAGTATCACATTTATTGGCATTAACAGAGCATCAGTAGGATAAATTGCAACAGCATTAGCTGCAGCATCAAGAGCAATAACAATAGCATTAGGATCAGCATGAACAGTCTTGGAAACTACATAACATATCCTTTTTTAACGAGAGTAAAGAACTAGCCTCATAGACCTACTAGAGAAGGAACCATAAAAAATTACTTTCTTAATTTCTTATATGAGTTTTTCATTCAGATTCAAGACCCAGTCGTCTGCATTTTGGTGGGATATTTGATTGGCAAAGGTCATGACTTTGTGAACCAGTCATATGCCCTTTACGTCCTACTTATCGAATCTTTGGATCAGCCTTACGTATCATGTACCCCAAGACACACCACAGGCCTGGAGTCAGTGGTAACCTACGTCAGACACGTGCACAGAAGGAGTACGTGGTGTCCGATCGTTTGTCTCCATCGAGGAGTAGAATGTAATCGTCTCAGAAGGTATCACTCAGGGTTATGGACCCCAAGATGGGGTTTTCGTTGGTGAGAAGTGTTGTAACAGCGATCCACCAGTGGGGTCGAACTACCCATAGACGAAAGTGCATTCCCAGACATTGTTGCGTTTGTATCATTTATATCAGCGATACCCTTCGATACCCTTCATTATCGTTCTGGTAACCTTCAGTATCTTCCATCACCCTTCACTCTCCCCCTCTGTTCTTCGGCAGCTTCTACAGTCCCTCAGTGTTTCTTAAGGGACATGTTAAACCAACCTGGCAGGGAGAGGTCCTACGTGGTAGATAGGGATCCTACGTGGCAGGGAAGGGGTCGTACCTAGCAGGAAGGAGTCCAACCTGGCAGGGAGGGAGGTCCTATGTGGCAGGGAGGAGTCCAACTGGTCATATCTACAGGACGCTGTGACAATCTTAATGGCATCAAGTGTGCGTATAACCCTGGGCACCACACACAGCCAGCCCGCACCTCACTAACCCAGGCTGTTGGTGGTAAGATGCAGATCAGATCAATAGAAAAGAAAGCATCCAATTAGCTCTTAGTTCCTACCACTAACCAGCTGTTACCGCCGCCTGTCAGTAAACTCCTCTGGCCAGTAAATAGTGTGACTATCCTCCATCCTATCCACACTATCCATGTTGCAACTAAGTGGCTACCCTCACTCCTTCTAGTCAAGTCCATTGGCTCAATGCCAGATTACGTCAGTGGACTTGCAACTAACTCTTCTATCTTGTTATGTTGGGCTTCTATCCTCTCTTGTTTTACCCCTGGAGCTACGGAATCTAAGACCTAACATTAAACTCCTGCTTGACCTCGTATATCGACGCCCGACCGCAGCCTTGAACTCCATCAGTCACGGTGAGATGCAGGTCAACCAGGGTCAAGGGTAGGGAGAGCGAAATGCCTCGAGTGATGACCCAAAGTTTATGCTAAGTCATTGCAAGTAATCCCTTCATTATGACAACACGACCCTTGAGCACGATTGAACGATCCTTGAGTATAATAAACTGACCTTTAACTTGACCTGTAAGGACCAAATCAAAGATCGCGCCATCATACCCAAGTGTTGTTACGTCGTGCTTAAAGGGTTAATGAAATATTGATAGTTTATAAGCTGAATGTTAGGTGTTAGGAGCAAACATTTCCTTCGATTAACAAACATCTAACCTTGCCTAATATGACGTTTAACACCTTTTAGTATTCATATATATATATATATATATATATATATATATATATATATATATATATATATATATATATATATATATATATATTTATACATAATGTGTATTCAATGTGAAAATTCCGAAACTCTGAACATGGCACACGTCTGCTCACATCTGCACGTTATGCCGCTCTCTTTTACTGCCCGGCCATTGCGTTTCATCTCATATTTAGATATACAGAGTGAAGGGATGTGCCATATCGACAAAGACTAGATGTAATCGTATATGCCAATTGAATCATGATATCTCTTAGGGTCGTGGGCCAGAGACCTGTGACATTCGGGATCGAAGCTGCACCGCCCCCTTTTGTCTCGAAAGACTAAGACAGAGAAGGTTAGGTCCAATCTCGAAAGCTTTGACCATGGCTTATCGGAACTTGATCCTCCTCCAGGAATACTGTCCTCCTCGAATTTACTTGGGCAATGTAACCTGGAGATCCCTGTCTATCACCGCCATCATCATCTATGGTCCAGACGACTCGACCCAGGGAAGGAGAGCGCGGTGACGTCACGGCGTTAGGTTTCTAGCAGATGGTAGTCTCACGTTGTTTACTGCGATCTTGGGAGCATCAGTTACATCCCACGCCTCACAAGGCTTCGGAACGTGGTCCCATGACAGGTAGATACTAATGAAATCAGTTCCTGTGAATATATGATAGCATTGTTACAAGTGAATGTCAAGTAGAGGTAGATAAAGTAGATGGATAAGATCTACTCTTAGACTGACGAGGAAGCTATGATGCTATTAGAAGGTGTTAGGCTTAAAAAAGGAACTGAGGTCACACGACAGGTCTTTGGTGAAAAGATAATATCAAAAGGGATGAACACATCCCGTTTTTTTACACCTTGCTCAACAGTAACTGTTTGAGTAGTAATGGTTCCAGAGAAGAGGAGGAAACACGGAGGAGACTGAGGGAATGAAGAAGGAAGGGAGAAGATGAAATGAGAGACAGAGAGTGCCTGGAAAGCACATACCACTCACAGCAAGGGACAGGAAGATAGAAGAAAAAAGACCTGATAATGAGAGGAGAGGGAAGGAGAAAAAACCATAAAGAAAAGAAGAGAGGAAGAAAAGAGTCCCATCAAATACAGATGAATAAGCATGAAGATAAAACAGATCATTTCTTTCCTGTAAAAGAAAAAACTGGTGGAAGAAAAGGAAAGCCTCACGAATTTGCCCAGAGCAAGATGTTTCCTCCCGCAACCCCACAGGCTAGGTAGCGCCCGCCAGTCCCTCCCCACACACACCCTACCAACAGGTGGGGAACCCGGATCGTGTTTTTTCTAACCGGGCGTCATAACGCAGGTGAAGAAGATGATATACATTGCTTAATTAACCTCCTACGTTACAGGTAATTGATATATACGAGTGCTCCCGTTGCATGCGCTCGCCGCTCCCCTGTCACGCCTCGTCTGGACGATTACCTGGCGATAATGCAGTATGGTAACAAGATGGGTCGAGTGAGGGAGGGTGAGTACGTCGGGGGAGAGGGAAGATTGGCAACACATACAGAGAGAACCGTACATCCAAGGTAACGAGTGAATATATATATATATATATATATATATATATATATATATATATATATATATATATATATATATATATATATATATATATATATATATATATATATATATATATATATATATATATATATATATATCTTTCACTTCTTTCACATTCATAAATGCAACATCCTGTTCACCGTCTCCAGTTACTTTTCGCATAAATCTTTCAAGGCTTACACCTGGTCCACACATCTTGCTACCTCCCCTGAAGCCATAATGTTCCTCCACGCTCAGGTATTCTGTGCATGCCACTACCCTTTCAATCACCGCTCTCCCACTGACCTCAACTATCTTATATCCCTGGTATTCGGGCATCGAGTTTGGGTCTTCCTTGCCAGTCCTCACGTACCTCAACATGGACCAGAAGAAAAAACGTTGATTAAGCAGACTACCCAATCAACAACACTGCCATTCCCTTTCTTGCGAATCATCCAGACGTTCCATCCTCTGCTACCGCTTTGCCAAGCTTCATCTCACGCAAGACTTTCATTCCTCCACACTTTTCTACAAACCATTATCTCTCTCCGCGCACCAGCTCTTCCCAAACACATTATATCCGCCACTCGATCATTTAGCACATTCAACAGTCCTCAAGAAGACCCACTTCATCTCTTTTCCAGCCATGATTATTTCTGTTATCACATAACCCCAGGACCTCCCTCTTTCTCTGCAGGGACTCCCGCTGCGCAGCTTCCACCATCAGGGAAAAGATTTCTTCGCGTGGTTTGCCGACGGGTATCGAACTCAGGTACTTCATCAGTCATTTAATAATGTCTACAGAGCCATCTAGCGCATGTTTCCTTTTATAGAGAGGTCGAGGGAGTTGGATTCGCATCGCACTAACTTCGCCCGAGCAGCTTCACTTCATTTTCTTGCGGACCTCGTCTCTGCTGCACCTAATTCCGGGTTGTGTCATGAAGAACTTACCGATGCATACCCAGGTATCGTCCCCTTCTGACGTGCATGGTAATGCATGCCCAAGTACCATGTCTCTCTGGCGTGCATGGCGATGCATGCGCAAGTACCATGTCTCTCCTGACGCGCATGCACGATGGGTTTGGGGGAGAGGAAAGGTTGGGGGCAACACTCAAATTGATCAAGACCTTTTAATAGTCTACCACAGTAAAGCCAAGTCCATGTAGCTGTATATATGTCAAACCCTTGGAATTGCAATGACCACAGCTTGTATCCTTTGCTCTCTCAGAAGACAAACTCACACTCTAGAAAAGGAAACCAAATGGTTGGACCAAACACCACTCAAGCATCCTCCACACTTTCTCCTTCAGGATAATCATGAGATGTGTTCTCCTGTGGGAGAAAAGATATCGTCTTCAGAATGAGGAAGAGAAAATAAGTGTTTAGATCTGGAAAATTGATAGGAGGAATTCCTGGTTGGCAAATGGCGTATACCAGGTTTAAAATGTCATTTATTTGTCGGTAAATCACAGGACAAGTGAAGCGCACCGTGTTTACCAGGCATAAATGTAAATATAAAATGTATGTCCCTTCAATGGGTTAAGTTAGTATGGTTTTACGGGCTTAACTTTTTCAACGCAGTGTATAACAAAGCTTATCTTTAACTTTTGAAAAAAATCACACACACACACACACACACACACACACACACACACACACACACACACACACACAAACACGCACAAATGCCATAACTTCTATGAGAATGCTGGCCGGGAGAGGGCGCTGTACTCATGCAAATAAAACTAAAAGGAAAAGAAAATAAGTAACATTACAATAGGAAAGTTCAGAAGACTGTATCATGAAAACGCAATGCTAATGTGTGGAGCCAGAGGAGTGTAAAGTTCCTTCGCTATAAACAGAAATAAGCAACAATAAATATGTAAAAAAAAATGAGTTAGAACATGGGAAACATATTCTATATAAATGCTTTTGTTAGAAAATCATATCAGACGCTTATAGGGGCCAATGTTGAAAATGTAATGGATTTATATACATAATCCACATAAAGGAAAGATGTAAAGCAGATGGTTTATTAAAACAACTATAGTTCACCGAGGATAACGATGTGGTTAACATTGAAGGAAAGAAAATGAAATATTTGAGTATTGAAATATGATGATGACTTAATGTAAAAGAAACGACCAAAAAATTGAAACAGAATCTGATTGAGAGCAGATGTGTGATTACGTAGTGATAAACAGCGTTGATAACATTCAAAATAAGAAAAGAATGAGGATATATTTCGTCATTATCGATCCACATGTCAGAAAAAATGCATGATTATGACTTGACATAATCGTTAGTACGTCTAAAACAATTTATAAATCAAAATATGATTAGGAAGACAAATGAAAAAAATCAAATACATAGGAAACGTCTTGTCACATTTATGAAAAGAATTACGGGGAAGTTGGACAAAAAGTGAGAAAGTATACAATAAGACTAGAGAGAGAGAGAGAGAGAGAGAGAGAGAGAGAGAGAGAGAGAGAGAGAGAGAGAGAGAGAGAGAGAGGTGCCAGATGAGTTCCGAACAGTTTGAGGGAAGAATGGTGAGGATGTGAACTGAAAAATGTGAATGATGAAACACTGAGATATGCTATCATGTATGCCAAGATAGCGAATCTTTATCTTAGATATGGTTTTCGTGTGAGCACACGACAGGTCTTAAGATAACAGCTTTGTCAATACAATCATTTTTCGGTTTAAAGCATTCTTATTATCGCACCTGCTCCCAGCACGACTCACCATCATCAAATCTCGCCACACCCTCCCCCCCTCACCCCCACTCTCTTCCATTCTTTCAATACCCACCCCTCCTTTCCCCCCATCAAACCCCATCCCCCAATTTCATTCCCCCACCTCACTCTAGGTGCTGGACCTCCAACCCCACAACTCGTCCTCCTCCCACCCCACAACCCCAGCCTCTTGACCACTTACCCACAAGGGGAGACAATTCTAGAGATCATTACATCATTAACTCGTTTGATACCAAGAGGTCCAGTAAACTGGGCGCTGAGGTAGCATCAGCCTCGTCAGTCCAGAAAACTTGATTATAGACCAATTAAAAACCTTTGTTGTTTTTTTGTATATTTTTTTGTACGTGTGTTTGTAAATTATGTGTTTCGCTTCGAAAGATCGACAACCTTATTAGGTCTTATGACCAGTAATGGAAGGTTGTCCAAGATAATAAAACTGAAACATAGCAGTCATTTATTATCATCCATCTCTTGTTATTTCTCTATTCCATTCATGATTGTTCGTAGTCCTTAAAGACAATTATGGAAAGTTGTGACGTTTAAGAAATTTATAGAAGTATTCAAGTAATCGAGGTTAGAATCTAAATATTGTGTAACTGTATGATGTGTGCATATATAAACAATGAAATTCATTACATCAATTAAGTATACAACAATTACATTATATTTCTACACAAGTAACATGATGAAAGCCATAACAAAAATTATGAGACAACTCAAATTGCCTCATATCTTATTAGAACTGCAGAATGGCCTCCATGAGTCTAACATCGGCAGTTTGGAGCCAGCACTGAACAATATTTAACCCAATTTAAGATAATCCTCATCAAAATCAGAAGTTGTTCAACTAAAACGCTTTTCTGAAAGTTTGGACTAATTTTTGATGAACAGTGTCAGATGATCTTGTGTCTCTCCTGAACATAGTGTTTCAAACAATTTATGTTGAAAGCTAAGGACAAAATCGAATGAAAGTGAAACAGCAATAGACGTTTATCGTTCTACATATCTACGTTGTATATAGACTGGGGCAAAATAGCCCTACTGGGAGAACAACTGGAAGACCTTACTCATTTCCTCACCAGTAAAAAAAAAAAAAGCTTCGTCTAACAAAACTGGTCAAATAATTGAAAGAAAAAAACGTGAAACATGTGCAGCTAAATATGGATGAAAAGGATCAGAGCAGAGAAAACGCAAAAGTGATAGACTACAAGGTTTTTAATATCACTAATAATGCTTATGATTGCGATCAGATTATCAAAAAGGATGACTTCATACAATCTGAGCCATCTCCTCTCACAAAGACACCAACAAATCAAGAGACCGCAGGAGATGAAACGAAAACGCACTTAAAGAGGTTTGAAACCGTGCAAAGCCATCCCCAGGGTGTTGAGCACTGTATTAGATCATTAACAAAGGCATCGAGTCCTGTGTCTAAATTTAATGCTATTATGGATTCATAAAAGCAAGAATAACATAGCGTAATCTAACACCGAACAGAGAGACGATGAAGAAGGATTTTGCAAAACAATTTGCCTTCTGTGTTTAAGAAGTTGTGCTTTATAAGACGAACAGCGTATCATCATTTCATAATTTGTTTATCTCGTGTGCAATGAAAGTATACAACCATTGATTCTTTCATCTTCATTCTATTTTGTCAATCGTAATCATGATCGAACGGATGAAAAGACAAGGAAAAAAATGCAAGACAAGATTCATGAAAAAAGAGTCGCCAAATTGTGCTGAAAATCTTCTCCAATAGACTATTGCTGATTCTGACGTTGTTCATCTCTGAAACATTGTGTTGGAAACTTTGATATAAGTTATAGACCAGTGACGTCTAAACTCATGGCGGCCATGTTGCATTTCAGCAAGATAGAGCAATTAAAGTAAATAAAAAGATACCAAAATATCATACTTCTTTTTCACCAACAATAAACACAATATGATATCTGTGTTCCATTGCAAATTATCCCTTTTTTCACCGCATCTTAATATACATCTGTATATATGTATACATATACATATGAATGAATGAGAATGGTTTTAGCCTATCGTATGCATGTTCTAAATTTCAACGTGATATATTATGAACGATCGAGCTCGCTTGAGGCGACAGTGTGTCGAACTCCAGGACAGACTGAACCATCCTTCACTTGTCTTGGGAAAACAATTACATCCTACGAAATTGGGGTTTGTGCTTCGCTGGCCTGAGTTTTTGGGTTCCCGGTATACAACCAAGGCGGAGTCAGTCATTATAATGTTGTAAATCAGTAGCTAATTACTGGATGAAGAGGACATTCGATTAGTGCAATTTTGTAGCCAGGAGATTGTAGAAATCTCTCTCATGATACAAGGTATGCGAGGGATTAAACTAGATTTAGATTGCTTTTTGCAGGCAAGGTTGATGTTTATACCATCAGTTTGAACCAGCTTACAAGACCAATATGGCAGAAATCGTTTCAGGACCCGAAGCTTGTCCGTAGGCAGGGGCGTAGCTTTCTCCCATGATTCAGGGATTAAAAGCATGATCACTAAGGTTATCACATACATCACTTCGTCAACAACAGTTAGTTAACTTCATGTATCAGTTAGAGAGATATTGGTCTAAGGCTGTGGGAAGTTAGACGCAGATAAAGTTGATGTCGAAGTGGCTTTAACATTTCCCTTACCTTCAGAGGTTAAGCTCTCCTTTGGAAGTATAGATTGTAGCCGAAAAACTGATACGTTCCAATAATTTAAAGTTTTTATCCTTTTCTTCCATGGCCATTGTACGATTCCCTCTCTTAGCATCTCCTGATGTCATATCATCTTGTTTCCACCATTATCAGCTCGTGCAACAGAAAACGTCTTGACTGATTGAAAGTAAGGCAAAAATGCTCCAAATGTCCTGTTTCTTTATTCTGATCCCCAACGCCACAAACTGTACAAGTAATAGACAACTTCTGACCTCACGTTCGCTTCACTGATTAATTCATTCGTTGCCTGAATATTCAGGAGGGTGCGAGGCGCGCGTGGGATAGAGCGAATTGCAGTGATTGGGGCGAAATGCTGTCAGTAAGCAGAACTAGGGCATAGGAAGTGGTTAAGAGACGCCAAGGAGAGGTCTATGAGGCTTTGCTGTGGATATATATATGTATATATATATATATATATATAGACCTAATTGCCTCTCCCGCCTTAACGAGATTATGTCAGGAACAAGCAAACTATGGCCTCATTTGCACTCATCCAACCTCTAACTACCTCGTACAATGCACCGCAGCCTAAGCCAACCAACCGCAGCCCAGCCCCACAAACTATTCCGTGGTTTACATGACCATTTAATGATGGTTGCCCTTGACAGTCTGGTGTATTGAAGTTGCCCTTGAAAAATCTACCTTTTTTTCTACTGTCTCTCTACCTGGCTCGAGCCCACGTCACAGTACCAATGACCTTTCACCTTCAACCTCCCGCCTACTTTGGCTTAGCAATTTCTCAGCCAGTCGTCATTAGCATCCTGGCCCAGGATTGGTGGCCTGTCTCACCTACGTCATTATCCCGTGTACGGGCAGTTAGGCTGAGATAATTCACCGTAATAACAAGACCTGATATGCCCAGCTACAGAGATCAAGGCAGATAAGGCCACCAGAATGACAGTAGTTTAGCGTCGGTGTTTATTGGTCCGTTCGCGAGGTCGTTGTCTGGAAATTGATTCGGTTAACTTTTGCGGTCTGATTGATCGGATGTGGTGATGAATAATGGCGGATTATTTTTTATTAAAGAGGTTGATGATATTTATGAAGAGGACGGGAGGATGGCCGGATTAACAGCCGGTTGGGCGGGTGGTGACTGATGGAATTGTCAAAGAGAGGGTTGCCCGCTTGATTTATAGCAGTTAGTCACGGAGGAGAGGCCCGGGTGAGTCTTATCCGTAACGTTATCTCAACCGACTCCGTCCACTTATCTGGATCACAATATTTCAAGGGCCTCGCTATAAATAGCCACATAATACCTTATCCGAAATGATATCTTAACCGAACCCATCCTCTTATCCGGACTTTAGCACTTCGAGATATCAGATGCGACCTACCACACTACTAAGTCTTAACCGAATTATTACTATTTCATCCGGCCCCCGTTCTGTTATCCGGCCGATGACATTTCGATAGATTCTCTATAACCTGCCACGCTACGCCTTATCCGGACGGTCGGTCATCTCCTTTAACACCTCACTAACACAAAAAAAAGGAAATGTATCGAAATAAATGCTTACCTATTGTCATTATTGCTTGAAGTCCCATCAGCCAACGAGAACCATACCCGCTGTGAGAGCATGTATGGTCATAGCATTATCTTGACCAAGTTAAGAAATTTGCTCCAAGTTTTTTTTTCGAGTGATGGTTACAACTTACCGTTGACGGCCGTAACGACCCTGGCAGTTAATAGGCTTATACCTCAATTGAACGACTGACCTAAGACGACGCTAGTTGCTTGAATTCGACACTGTGACATCAACCGACGTCTTCATATATATCCTAAGTTTTCTGTGATAAGGAACCTTTCGTCTCAACCATCACTTTAGCTCTATCTAATAAGCCTCTTCTCTTAAAAGGTACGGTGATGCGGAGCATACTTGATCATCTTTACTAACCTCCTGTCTTATAAGGCCAGACGCATTAACAACACAGTCAGCTTAATTGTACAAATGTCTTACATGGATGACCTCTTTAAGTAGACGGTCCTCATAAAATGGCCATCACCCTAATTGATGAGCAAAGTATGAAAATAGAAGCGATAAATTAGACTCTTGTACTGTCCCGAATAGTTAACTAAAATTTCAGCCGTGTCTTATTCTCTTAACTATTAAGACTGCCTTTATTTTTTCTCTTCATTTGACGTTTTTCCTTGATTCTCTTTTTCTCTGTCAGTGAGAGATCCTTTTCTTGCGCAGGACTGGAGTTCGCAGAGAGTTCCAAGCGTTGATCCTATCATTCAAGTCTTTAAGAACGCAGGATCCGCTCTACGATCCCATTGAGGACCTTTTCCTCTCATTGTTCTTTAATAACAGAAGATAAAGTTACAACAATATATATAAAGAACTTCTCCCTCTGAGTTGTTAAGCACAGTGTCTAACGAGTAAACGATAACAAGGATAACTGAAAGCAGGAGCCGGGGATGTATTTCTCTGGACTAGTTTAGACAACGTCTTCAGGAGGGTAATACTCCTGAAGGAGACGTTGTTCAAGTCAGGTGGGAGGGAAAAATCCTAACTCTCGCCTGCAGGTTTACTAACTAGTATTTTCCCTACTTTTTTTTTCCCCTCTGATTCACAAGGCCATTATTCCATCCTCTATATCATTCATATTATGTTTTCTCTTTGTCACTTATTAGAGTCGATGTTTTGTGTGTATATTGGCCAAGTGTAATTCTTTATTTGTACCGGCCGGGAAGGGAGTTTTACACTCGTAGAGCCCCATCGCTTAGGCATTCTTTACTGTCATACAAAAATTCCAACTTCTGTATGCTGTCCGAGCATGTATGTGAGTGTGTTCACAGAAACTCATAAACCTTACCACTCAACACAAATATTTTCTCAGAAACGTAAAGCAGGTTGGTATAAACGTCAAAAAACAAATAAAGTTCCACATCTGGAAGTAATTACTGAGACAAAATAATGTGGCTGGCTTTGATTCCAGTTATTTGCACGACCGTTGTAGATTATGACTGAGGCATTCTATAATTTAGTCATCTATCTCAAAGTTATTTATATTCGGTAATAAGATGTGAGCGTGAGATGAAGAAGCAGATCCATTCTTCTCTGTTACAACTCCTGGGCAACTGGCTGATCCTTCTCTAGGGGTTATAAATGCTTAGTTATCAGACACGTCAACCAGGTGAAAGGCCAAGATCATCTCTATGTTTTCATCCACCTTACGAGCCAACAATCCATAACCAAGATACATATATTTCAGTATTTAGAAAGTAGAGGGTTCGAGGGTTAGCCAGAATCGTCCCTCTATTCCAACTTAACAAGTAATGTATCTTCAACTTATCGACAGGTATCTGCAAGAGGATATTCAGCAATCAGATAAAAGGGGCAAATAAAAGACCAAGATTACCTCTTTTGTTATATCTATACGTGCTGTTTTGGCGACAGGTTAGGTAGAAGGCAAATCCAAAATTCCTCTCAAATGCAAATTCCTGCAGCTTATTTCCTGCTAGATAATGTTTGCATCACAGCTTTCTTTCACCACCTCCCATCCTCATTACTTTGCATTTACTTGGTGTGAATTTCATCAGCCATATATCAGACCCAGCTTTTCAGTTTTTCCAGGCTTCCTTCGAAGCTGATATAACCCTCTTCAGTGTCTCCTTCCCTCGTGTCTTTCATATCATCAGAAGATAGACATGAGCCCAAGACTGACGTGTTATGTTCATTGATCAAGAAGAGCAATGGTGACAGCATCGAGCCCTTTGGCACGCCGGTGATGACCCCCAACCCCTCAAGAGAAGGAACCTCCGACATGAATCCCTTTGGCACCTTCCACTTCGGGAATTTTCTGTGCAGTGAGGGAGGGAGTCTCCCTCTTATGCCCGCTTGAAGACCTAGCTTTTTTTCCACCAGCCTCGAGTGTGTTAGAGTGTCAAATGCTCTCTGGGAGTCTAGGAACACACAATGTACCCACCATTTTCTTTCGTCTCAGAAGTAAGCTCACACTCATAGAAGTCTAAAACATTGGTTACGCATGACTTCTTTTCCTCGAGTCCGTGGTCTCGTGCGTGTGTGTGTGTGTGTGTGTGTGTCTGTGTGTACAAAAGTATGTGGGTGTATACGCGAAGGATTGTAGCGTGTGTCGGTGCACACGAAGACGTATTATAGCGTGTGTGTGTGTGTGTGTGTGTGTGTGTCGATGTGTGAGTGTGGAGGTATGTAAGTATAGGGGCGTATGCGACTGCTGTCGAATACTCATGGGGACGTATGATAATGTCTATGTGTATGTTACTCTGTCTCTCTGTATAGTGTCTTTATATGTCTTAGTCTCATAGCCATTGCATACGCCGTTAAGCCATGACGTGAAGTCAACATTGCCCCTCACCTGTGCACCTCAGCTTGCTGCCTGGTCTGGTCTGGTCTGGTCGTGGCTGTCGTACCCTGGTGGGGTGTGTGGGTCGGGTGATGACGTATAGGTGAGGACCCAGTGACCACCAGCGCTGCTGTTTTTGTCCTGTCAGAGCGGAGGATCGGTGGCCTGGGGCTCTGTCATCGACCAGGGTTGAATAACGTAAAGGAGGAGAAAAAAAATGATACATCCATGTTATACGACCGACTTCCCTCTACCTCGATAATTATCATGATGGGCAGTTTGGCTATGGCATCGCCCTGGCCGTACCTTCCCGCTTTTGTGCTGCTTTAAGAAGTTTCATGTTTCAAAAATCCTTGAACAGGAAGGATTTCGGAAACTTTGTAATATTCAAGAGATGTAAGAAAAACAATTTTCTGTTTCTCTTTGATTATAGACACTTGTCTAAGCAGACACATATCTAACAGATGAAAATTATAAACATTATTCAAATAACGAATGGATAATGACCAGGGTTTCCATTACTTCTGTATGTTTGAGAATTTGATGACTGTCATTATAAGGAAGGCAATATTACAGATCAATATATATATATATATATATATATATATATATATATATATATATATATATATATATATATAAAGAGATGAAAGGCAAGTATCTTAATGCTTAGTTACAACAAGGGTATTTGAATACGAGTCACATCTGAATGAGAACACAAACAGAGTTGTTCTTGCTTGGGCGACGCCTATAATCTTCGCAATTGTCGACCATTTCTTGAGCTGAACTTTTTCGAGAATTGTCCATGATATCATTATCAACACAAGGGTTTTCCTTCCTTTTACATCTCTCGTACTATGCATGCTGTCCACCTGCCTGGTAGCCTCAGTCGACTCCATGCAAAGCTGTTGTTGAAGTGGGTGAAGTTAATTATTGTTCGTATGGCAAAATCCCATCAAGAAATACTTTGTAGGATGATTTTGTGTTAATGTAGATATCTTCATGTCTTTGTGAGGATATGTATACATGTCTCTTATTACTATTATTATCATTATTATCATTATTACTACTACCATTATTATCATCATTATTTTTATCATTATTATTACTATTATTATTATCGTTATTATTATCATTATTACTATCATTGCTATTATCATCATTATCATTATCATTGTTATTAGTTAATTATTATTATTATTATTATTATTATTATTATTATTATTATTATTATTATTATTATTATTATTATTATTATTATTATCATTATTATTATTACTATTATCATTATTATTATTATTATTATCATTATTATTAATATCATTATTATTATCATTTCTATTGCTATGATTACTATATATTGTAGTTTTTGTTACTATTAATATCATTATGATATTAATCTTTCTGAAATTACAATCATTGTTTTTTTCATCAGTGTTATGATTACAATTAAAACTGTGAAAACTATAATAGCTTTAATTATGTCTTTATCATTATCATTTCTTTCATTAATATCACTTTTCATCACATCAAAATAACTACAGCATTGTTGTTATTATCATCATTACTATTACTACAGCCACGCCCATCTTTATCATTTATAACATAATTATTAACACATGTATCATTTCCAAAACTGTATCATCATCCTTCACTTCTGGGCAATGAATGATTTCTCGCACATGATACAAATACACCGGATAATTTTATTATCGGTGATCGTTTTCGTAATTTACTTCACCATCATCGACGCTAATGCAGACTAGTGCGACAAATATTGAAATTAACGAGGCAATTGTGTATTGAGAATGTGAGGTGGATTATGTACTGACCCTTAATTTGGGGGATCAAGGTATAGCCTCTGTCAGTTTGGGGAGGATCCGTCGAAAAATACTAGCGATAAAGTTTATCATAATGATCTTCTTTCATATATATATATATATATATATATTTATATATATATATATATATATATATATATATATATATATATATATATATATATATATATATATATATATATATATATATATATATCATTTTGATCGTTCCAGCGGGCGAACAGTTTCACGCAAACACTTCCTCCATTGAATAACCTCCCATATCCCCACCAGGGTCTTTCCCTCCTCCGACCCTTACCTCCTGCAAAGCTCTACCATCCCCCATATGGCACTTGTATCGAATTCTTCTTTCGGTAGACCCATCTCATTTCTTTACATTCACTTGAGTTGAACTTCACCAACCATGCATCAGTCCAACTTTGGAGTCTTTCAAGTTCCTTTCCCACTCAAACATCAACGCTTTTCACTTTCCTCCTGATCACTGGAGTCTGCTTCTTATTCCTGCCTGATAATCCAGCTTCTTAATCAGTCTCCCATACTCTACAGTGTCAAATGCTTTCTGTGTGTGTGTGTGTGTGTGTGTGTGTGTGTGTGTGTGTGTGTGTGTGTGTGATTGGGCAGAATAGATCTCACAGAACGAAATGGAGATACAAATATAGATAAAAGATATATGCTATGGTACACCCAAGCAACATATGTAGGAGACCAGCGTTAAGGGCGCAACCTGGAACCACGTCACAGATGATGTCAACCATATACGCACCTTACTGTGGTTCCATTATTGAAATTCTCCTTATCACTGAAAGACCTTATAGTCGAAGCTTTACTGGAACTTCTCTTGCTCTATATACGCTTCTCTGAGATAACTTTATCCAAACTTCCCTCCTGGTTACATTCTAATTGAAATTTTCCACGTCTGTTTATAAATCGTCTTTGATACAGACATCTTATGCTTTACATCTAATTACCTGGTTTAATTATAGTTAATGTATGCATTCCCACGAGCCCTCAAAGCACTCAGGAGCATAATTAAAAAAATTCTGAGTAATTGAAGAGGAAGAAAATTAAGGAGGTATTTAACCCCTGATGAATTAATGAAGATAATTAGGAAGGTCTTAAATCCTAAGGTAATCTTCGCCAGCTCAGGTCATTATCTTGCAGTTCTTAAATCAAAATTAATTTGCGTATGCAAATTACGAGGTCGATCCGCCCACACACTTGTTGTTGTAAGGGAGACGAGAAAAAATGACAGCAATCCTGATGAAATGATGGCTAATAAAAAGCTCTCTCTCTCTCTCTCTCTCTCTCTCTCTCTCTCTCTCTCTCTCTCTCTCTCTCTCTCTCAATAACATGCCTTTCAAATTTGAAAAGTCTTTCATCGTTCCTAACATAGGTACCGCAATATTCTTCTTCAGAACAATGTAATATACAATTTCGAAATCTTAAATGTAGTGACCAAGACATATTAACCATAAAGTTTCATCAACCTACTGAATTTTGGTTAGAAGAGTTTAACATTTAAATCCAGTCAGTAGAAAAGTTCGAATATTTCGAAGCGTTTCGTTTATCTGTGTATATAAGAATGATTCGTTTGTCCTTTATTCAGTTTCGAAACACCATAATCAATCCTGTGATAACATTAACGCATAGGGGATAACCATATCCTCCATTCTATCGTGGAAAACATAATCAGTATCACAGTGTGTTTCCCAAGTGCAGGCAATGTCACACAAGTGGCGTAATTCTTTTTATTTATAAGCAGATTTTTCATATTTACAGGAGTCTTACACGACCCAGTATGGAGTGATGCCCACACAGCTGTGGTGGCTCATCCTCCATTAACTAGAGTAGAATCAAAAGCCTTTCGTGTCATTGCCCCTCCAAATGGATCACCCATCTTCAACCTTCCTTTTCCGTACGCGCGATTTTGCTGTTCGCTTTTTGTTTGTCCAACATGTATCATTTTGACCAATTTTTCGTGAGGTGTCTGTATGCCTCCACACCCCCAAAAAAGGTTTGGACCTGAGGCATGCGTTTGGCTAAAGCTTTCCGCAGTTTCTGTGTGGAGACCGACCACTCGAGGATTAGCCGTTATGATGCCTTTTCTCATCCATGAAACAGTTAAGCTGTAGAATTCTCTTCCTCTTTTCGTCTGTTCCTTTACATACACAAACACTTGCGGAATCCTAATTATTTTCCATTTTCTTTTTCTTTTATGATTTTCATCCAACCATTATGGTCTTGAGTTGAGGACATGTTTTACTCAAAAAAACAAAAAGATGTTGGTGAAAGGCAAACACTAGAAATCATGTTGCTGTCTATCGCAAAACTATAAGTTCAAACATTTGCAGTCGTCTCGAAACGATCATATGAAGCTTCGACACGAAGTTCGAAGCGTCTGAGAGGCAGTCGTTCAGTTTCCTGTAAAACCAGTTTGGTTAAGCATAACCGACGGTGAGTTATAAACACGACTGAACTCTGCCTTAATTAAGAAATTTTTTTCTATGTTTGTTGAAAGTTAGGAAATTGTATATAATTAAGGTGTATTTGCTTTCGTAAAGACTGCAGTTAGGGAGGAGTGAACACAGTGAAGCTATGAGGGTTACTTATGCCAAAAATTTTCCTTCACCCCCCCCCCACTCTAACGAGAAGATAGAAAATATATATAATGTATGTAAGACTGATCAAACTCTATGACTTTAAAACGTGTATGTCCAAATTACATTTGAGAACAAAAACAAACAAACGATTGAAATCTTACATGGCAGTTTCATAAAAATGGGAAGGTACTAAGAGAGAAGAATCTAAATTACATCTTAAGCAAAGTTGGAGAACAGAGAAGAGTAATGACATTTTGGGTACAAGACGTGTTTACAAATGTAAATCTTAATTGCATCTTCTGAAAACATGTAAAATGCGAAAATATAAATAGAATTTACTGTCTTGAGGTTTGACGCCATCTGTTGAGAGATTTGTGTTTATATATATATATATATATATATATATATATATATATATATATATATATATATATATATATATATATATATGCAAACACAGAGAAACTCACAATACTCTCACAAATGCACATAGATGATGATCACAGATAAACATGAACACATACACAGACATACAGACACACTAGAAGATCAGGCAAGGCAGATGTTGAAGCCAAAGCCACACTGATTTAGGTCAGCTGATTCTGTTTACGTTCTTATGGTGAAGCATTAAATGGCGATCCTCGCCCAAGTGCAAGTCCCAAGTGAGGAGTTGAGATGGTGTTGATACGCATTTCTGACGATAATTATACTTCTGGCTTGCACTACTTTATTACTTATGATTACTTATCACTTACAGGGACACTTGGGCAAGTAAGATGTGAAGAAAGAAAAGAATACACCAACATGTGATGTTGTCAGAGGTAGGGAGAGGAAAAAAAATGTGTGTGGAAAGGTTGAAAGGGATGATGGATGAAGGGGTAATTATCTACAAATACTGGAGGTAGACTAAAGAGAAAATGAGGATATGAAAATAGTGAACTGATGAATATACAAGAGCAGAGAAGTAGAAGATGAAGATGAATGACAAAGTGTAAGAAGGAAGTGGTTGGTGCAAATGAAAACAGGGGTTGATGGTTGATAGTTCAAACCAAACAGCAAGGGATGCTCGCCATAGGAACCCCCAACCTAGAGAATACACTGAGACCTCTCTCTCTCTCTCTCTCTCTCTCTCTCTCTCTCTCTCTCTCTCTCTCTCTCTCTCTCTCTCTCTCTCTCTCTCTCTCTCTCTCTCTCTCTGAATCCCCCGACACTGTGGAAACGACCAACCACCTGACGTGACAAACAACTGATGATTATCATAGCAAACCACCTTACACAACCGCGTCTTGTGTCTCGCGAACTGCTGGGTTGAAACAGCTATGGAAGAACCAACTGTGGATACCGCCCCTAAGGAAGTCCAGAGTTAGAGACCAACACACCTCGACCCTTAGATAAATACGTATCATAAAAGAACGTCATTACAACAGGTGAATCATCCTTAATACCTTGTCAAATTGGCGAGTTTACGCCTCGCGCAGTTCCCAAACCAACACCTTTGTCTGGGAATTACTACCCTCTTAGGGTCATTATTACAGACTCGTTCTTTGGGCCTCAGCGTGCGGGTCTGATGGGCAGAGAAGACCAGCAAGAGGGAGAGCAAAGCTTGTGTGAGGCAGGACAACTGACTAATTCTTCCGACAGTCGTATGTCACTGTTATCTTGCCCATCAGATGATTGAAGGAGGCCCGATCTGACCTACAGGCTCTGTAAGAACCATAAGGATGAAACTCTGCTTCCTTAACAAAGGGAATTTTGACTCTCTGTCGTCGGGGCTGATGCGAGTTGCATTTGTAGAGAAACAAAACTGATCCTCCAGTTGAATAGGATATTATTTTTTTGTTACCAATTCTAATGATACACAGTCCGGTAGTCTCGTGTCTCAGTGTAAGAGGAACTGTGGATATTCACCTTCGTGTATGATGGTAGTAAACAGTGTATGATGTGTGATACTGAACCTCTCAGGGGAAAAGTTACTGTGGTGTAAGTTACAATGGAATTTCACACTACAGTAGACCTCATGGTAGTTAGTCATGCTGTCTTGTGATCACCCTCATCCCGGGGCTACGGGAACTTCCAGACTGCGTTGCACGCTGGAGCTGGGTCATGCTGTATTCCTCTCTGTTTATGATATTGTAATACAGTTTCTCGGTGCCCCCAATGACCTCGTGCTGTGTGTATATATATATATATATATATATATATATATATATATATATATATATATATATATATATATATATATATATATATATATATATTAAAACGAAAACGGAAAGCATGTATCTTCCCTAAACATGACCTTGGATGCGATGTAACCATTGGCTTGGTGGCGATACCAGGACAGTGAAATAGCCATTAATTGGTGTTAAACCCGAGCCTGATTACGGTTTAATAAGCGGCCGAGACTTAAGTGTTATGGTTTATTGCCAGGCGTGGTTTGCACCGGGTTGTTTAAAACAATGACGGTTACTAATATCTGATAGACGAGATAAAGGTTTTGATATATATATATATATATATATATATATATATATATATATATATATATATATATATATATATATATATATATATATATATATTTATATATATATATATATATATATATATATATATATATATCCTAACTCTGTTTATGAAGAAGAGAGACGCTTCTACTGCTGGGTATGATAACGAACCTCTGACTTGAGTCCCGAGGGTCAGGTCAGAGGTCAGACCATCATACCTGTGGGTCGTACTGTCGTGTTCAAGGGTCGTACATCCGTAGTCATTGGGAATTATGTGTGGAAATAGTTGTATGAATCTTGTCATGTTCTCTTGAGATTAGACAGAGAACACAGACGCCCTTCATGCTATCATGGTTGGCTATTTCAATTCCTCAGTCAAAATCTTTAAGCAAAACACCCGAAAGAAAACAGTGATCGGGAACCCGATGCCAAAATTGCTTAAGTATTTTACTGTAGTGGAAGACCTCTGGATATGTGAAGAAAAGAGCGAGTATTTAAGTGTTTAAGAATACCTTTTGCAATGGATCTCACTGCTTTATTCCTCCTTGAAAATCACTTTTTTAACTCACCCACGTTCCTCTTTTTTATACATCTGTTGACAGAATTTAAGTTCTACTCTTTCCTGACAAATACTTTGTAATTTTTTCCTTTTGTTTTCTCTAAATGTATAATTATAGATATCTTCAGTGCACTTAGGAAACTTTATTTGATGACAGGGAAACAGAATTACCGGCGTTTTAGTGCCGTTTGGGAATGTACATAAATGCCAGGTCGAAGGAGACGACAAAAACGCCTTTTACACTCCCCTGGTTCCCGCAGGCAACCAGGAGGAACAGTGCTTCAGTAAGTGTGGAAAAAAATAAATTTGCACTTCTCCATTTTACTTCAATTTTTCAAAGCGGGAAAGATACTCCTTGTTTTACATAATGAATTTACGAAATTTGGAAAGATTTTTTTTTTTATTATTTCACACAATAGATTCACCAAATTGGAAAAGAAATTACTTATTATACACAATAGATTCTCCAAATTGTGAAAGATATTACTTATGTTACCCAATAATTTCACCGAATAGGCAAAGAGATTACTTATCTCACACAATAAATTCACCAAATTGAGTAAGAGATCGTTTATTTTACACAATAAATTCACCAAATGTATTACTTATTTTACACAATAAATTCGGCCAAAATGAGTCAAGGTAATATTTAGCTCGTGCAATGAATTCGGCCAAAGAGATGGAAAACGAAACTTTTAAATACCACAGTTTAGAAGGCAATTTTACTGTAACACACACACACACACACACACACACACACACACACACACTCGTATCAAACCTCCATCCTCTCCGTCAACCTGACATATTCCTGTGCATGAAATTAATAAAAGAAAATGCATGATCTTATCCTGCTGTATTAAATGGCGAAGTGGTTCACGTCAAGACGCTATGGGTCGGGGTTACAACGGAGAAAAGGTGAGTTGACAATAACTAGAGGGATAGATCTCTTGATCTAGAGGGATGGATCTATAGATCTGGAGGGAATGTTTACTTGGGCGACATAGAACGTCTTGGGAATTTACTCTCAACAAATTCTCTCATGTTTCATGTAGAGATGTTATTCATGCATAAGAAAATCACTCTCTCTCTCTCTCTCTCTCTCTCTCTCTCTCTCTCTCTCTCTCTTGCTTCCCAAAGGGACCCATCATTTCTCTGCTCCTGCACAGTGCGCAGCCTCAAAGCTGCAGGAACCCCATCTAAAAGGCCATAGGTTGTATATTTAACTCTCTCTCTCCCCCTACCTGCCTACATATCTGTCTATCTATATGTCTACATCTCTACGCGTCTCTCTCTCTCTCATAGGGTAACTACCATCTCATTCTCCAACCAAAGTGCATGAATGGAGTCCACCAGACTAGCATCTGTGTATTCATGACCCCTAACTCAACTGCATGTTTCCTCTTTCTTCTTTTGTCTTTTGACAACGTAAAGCTCTTTAACTTTAATGTCAGTTCCCACAGTTTTGGCTCTAAAATCTCCCTCTTACCACAACCACCAACACCTCGCCCCATCCACTCGGGGTCTATCATCACGTGACTTGCATCCCAACCACTTCCAAGAGAACCAGTTCTTAGGAATACGACAACAGCAGCAGTAGGGGGGGTGAGAGCCCCATAACCCCCTCTCTCCTCCCCCAAACGTCTTGTTCCTCTCTCTCTCTCTCTCTCTCTCTCTCTCTCTCTCTCTCTCTCTCTCTCTCTCTCTCTCTCTCTCTCTCTCTCTCTCTCTCTCTCTCTCTCTCTCTCTCTCTCTCTCTCAGGGCCCGTATTTAATTTCATTAAACCAACTCCTTTCTTATCTCCTACACCTTCCCCAAGCACATAGGTCCACGTATCAATCAGGGGAGAAGGTGACTAAAATTTTAATGGCAAGTTGAACAGACCATCTTCCCAGCGCGCGCACACCCCCTCTCTCCCCCAACACACACACACACACACACACACACACACACACACACACACACACACACACACACACACACACACGCTTCTTTTCTGTCTAGAAAACTGTGTAAGCCAAAAGAGGGTTGAATATCGTGGACTATAGATCACCAACAGCTGTCGTGGTGTCGTGGGAGAGAGAGATGAAAGTGTGTTAATCTCTCGTACGTCATTTAACTCTGTAAGATATATGATACGATGACTAATGATATATTGCTTACAATCATTATATGATCCTTGAATATACTCACGTATGCTATTTAAATAAACTCTCATATACTATCTAATCATACTCATGTATAAAAGAAAAAAAGATTTTTTTGAGAGTCATTGTTTGACGATATATGTATATGCTCACTGTTCCCACCTGCTAACTGTATCATAGATCTAGCTCTCTGGTTACTGTATAGAATCTATGAATAAACTTCTTGCTAAGTTTGCTCATAATGCAGTCTAATGTATTCTGATTTTACGTCGCCATCAACCGCAATAAAATTCGCCTGCCAGAGCGCTTCTCATGTTCGCTTGGCTGTCCGGGTCTCCAGACGGGGCCTTTCTTAACCGGATATTCAGTTATCGGACGAGGTCAATGGCCTAGAAACGCAGGTCTCGGGGTCAAAGTCCAAATCGGGATCGGCAAGTTAAATGAACTGATTTAAAAGGTCAGGGGTCTAAGGGTCATATTTCTCCTTTTAGATCTCACGAGAGGAAAGTCTTTCTTCCCTTCATTTTCGCTCGGCTGTTGAGCACGATGGACAGTGTTAGCCTCGGACATGAGAGTACGACTCCTGGAGACAAAGGTACGACCCTTACAATAACGGTGCGACCCTAAACACGACAGTATAACACCTATATATAAAGATACGACCCTTGAGCATTTGAGTACGACCCTTCAGTGTGAAGGCAAGACCTGAGTCGTGATCAGTGAAGGTTTGTGTTTAATGATGTCGTATTTAAGGGTAGTATAACAGTCGTGTTCAGGGGTCGTACTGTCGTGCAACAAAATGAACATTTAAGTTCACGTTTGCCATCTAAGTTTACGCCGTGACGTCAGTCATCCTTAGAATTTTTACAGCCATATGC
>NC_092246.1:2255000-2292500 GCF_036320965.1 Panulirus ornatus
CATCATCATCATCATCATCATCATCTTCTCCTTCTTCTTTCGTCTTCTTCTTCCTCTTCCTCTTGATACTTCCTTCCTCCCTTATATGATATTCACCTCCCTCGCTTACCTACCCTTTCCCCCCCTCGCTCCCCCAGGCAGCAGGGCCAGGCCACAGAACAACACAACTCTCCAGGGGATATTATGATCTATTCAGAAGACCTCTCCTTTGAGGTAAGCCGGAGAGTGCATTACCCAAATTACTGGACTGGTCGATGGTGGAAAAGGCTGGCCTCCCTACCTACCTACCTACCTACCTACCTACCCACACCTCTACCACACCTCTCTCCTCGTCCACCACCTCCTGACAACACCACCGCTTCCACCACCTCCTAACAACATCACCTCTTCCATTACCTCCTGACAACACCATTTTACCAACAGGTTTATGCTTTTCTGCCCTCATCACCGCTCGAGACATCAGTAATCTTACACGTCTGCCAACACCTTACATGTAAGTAAGCAGTTCTCCCTCATTATCACTAACAACAACAATAACACCAATGTTGACTACAGTTTTATCTGCAATCCTATCACTGATCCCCACCCAGAACACTACTGATA
This sequence comes from Panulirus ornatus, assembly GCF_036320965.1. NCBI lineage: Eukaryota > Metazoa > Arthropoda > Malacostraca > Decapoda > Palinuridae > Panulirus > Panulirus ornatus. The sequence continues at coordinate 2,255,604 of NC_092246.1, forward strand.
ACGCCATATATATATATATATATATATATATATATATATATATATATATATATATATATATATATATATATATATATATATATATATATACATATATATATGTGTGTCTGTGTGTGTGTGTGTGTGTGTGTGTGTGTGTGTGTGTGTGTGTGTGTGTGTGTGTGATAGATAAATGGCTGGATAGATGGATAGTTAAGAAATGAAATTTTGCTGGCCTTCAGACTTCAATCGTCCATTACTAACAAAATACGATATATCGTCAGTTGCTGGAGATGGTGAGGACTTCATGTGGTATATATTATAAGAAAAGAGAAATATTTTCATAGTGTGATCTTGGCCCGGGACTATTTTCAAGCTGATTGTGCTGTTTATGCCCAATTTAAGTCCTATTTCTTTTCATGGTTTGTTCCTCTTTTTTGCCCTGCCTCTACCACCTTATTTACTATACTCTGTCTACCTGTCTAAGTTCATAACCCTGAAATGTGTATACTGGCTCTAGAGAACAGAATTATCAGCAGAGAAAGTACATCTGAATTATTCAGTTTTCTACACTCATTTATTCGCTATACACATTCATCATGAAAGTGACAGTCATTCACTTCAGGTTCTCCCAGAACTATGAATAACTACACCAGGATATGAATGCCTCGAGCACTTGTCTTCTGTGCTTATCTCAAATAAAACACAGTCAAGCTCCCAAACGCATCTCCCAACACTTTGGATCTTGTCCAGGACAGGTGTGTGTGTGTGTGTGTGTGTGTGTGTGTGTGTGTGTGTGTGTGTGTGTGTGTGATGGCCTTCTGTGAGGCTTCTGTACCCTAGGAAGATGATGGGTGTGGAGCCAGGCTTATAATCACAGTCGTTGTATTTGGGAGATTTTTCACTTGATTGTCCTCTGCTGAGGCAGCGCCAGAAGGCCAGGAGGCTCTGGGGACGTCATTGAACTCCTGAAGAAGAAGAAGATCCTGGGTCCTCGGAAGGAAGCTTCGTAGACGTCGTCATTCTTCTGCAGAGGTTCATGCTCCTGACGGTGGAATGCTTGAGCTGAGGTGGACATGGTTTACGAACGATTACATATATATATATATATATATATATATATATATATATATATATATATATATATATATATCTTTCTTTCTTTTAAACTATTCGCCATTTCCCGCGTTAGCGAGGTAGCATTAAGAACAGAGGACTGGGCCTTTGACTGGCCCAATTCTCTGTTCCTTCTTTTGGAAAATTAAAAAAAAACGAGAGGGGAGGATTTCCAGCCCCCCGCTCCCTCCCCTTTTAGTCGCCTTCTACGACACGCAGGGAATATATATATGCAAATAAAGATGTTGTTATAGCACTTTTTAATCCCAGAAAATACCAGGAAAATTCTCTTGAAACATCAAGACGTGATCGCTAGCTGAATGAGTTGAGGTTTACGAGGGAACACCTGGCCCAGCAAGCCAGCTAACCAGCCAACCAACCAGCCAGCAAACAACCAACCAGCCAGTCAGCCAGTCAGTGAGTTGCCAGCACCATCAACTTCTACCCACCCGTCCTAACCAGTTTTTACAGGATAGCGCCCGTAGCCCCGAGTGTGGGCGGCCCGTCACGCCCGCCCACAGGTCCCCCACCCGGGACGTGCGGGTACCCAGCCTGCCTACCTACCTCACCCTCCTGAAGAGTGCGTACTACCCCTACGTCTGCGCGGTGAAGGGTGATGGAGTCTGACCGTGTTTGGTGGCGAGGCTGGACTGGTGGTGATTGTTGGTGGGGGTAATTGTAGGGATGTTGGTGGGGGTAATTGTGTGGGGATGTTGGTGTTATAGTGTTGGGGTAATTATGTGGGGTATGTTGTGGTTATAGTGTGGGGGGGAGAGCTGTAGTTCCGGTAGGGGTGGTGTTTGTGGTGACTGTGGTGGTGATGTGGTGGAGGTTCCGAGTACATTGTCGTATGCCACATACAGCAGAGACTATCGTCAGCTTGTTAGTACTGCTGCTTACACCAGTGTCAGCTTGAGAATACCACATTGTGTCAGCCGTGTCAGCTTGTGTTAATCTAGGTGTACCAATACTGTCAGCTTGAGTCGTACAGTGTATCATTCTTATCAGATCATTGAGAGGGGCAGATGTCCACACACACACACACACACACACACACACACACACACACACACACACACTCACACACACACACTCACACACACACACACACTCACACACACACACACACACACACACACACACACACACACACACACACACTCACACACACACACACACACACACACTCCACACACACGCAAGTAGCACTGAGATCAGTTACATGGACTGGTGTTCTTTTCCCGTAATTTTTCTTTCTTCTTCACTCGTGTTTATCAGTAAATCTAAAAAAAAGATCAAGAGGCTGTGTATATCAGGTGGTAAATGAGGCCAAATAACTAAATGATCCGCCATTTTGAAAGATATGACTTTGCCAGTATCAGACCCCACGTCTGTCATGACGACCCCCACGTCTGTCATGACGACCCCCACGTCTGTCATAACGACCCCCACACATCTGCCATAACGACTCGTACACATCTACGAGGACGACCCCCAAAATTCAGCTAGGACGACCCCTAGCTCTCTGCAAGGACGACCCCTAAACGTCTGCCTGTACGACCTTTCTCTCCACCATCAGAAAACTAATACTTTCTCTTCATCATTTGACAAAAAAAAAAAAGATCGAAACTGTTGTTGTCGTATTCAAATGAATATCTTGGTGATGACTGACGATAAATACTTATCACTAAATGGCCAAATGATTCAGCGTTTGCTTGGCTAGTCAAGCAGGAGAAGATGAATGGCCATTTATGTACAAGGAAGCATCGGAAAGACTCAGACGTTATCAGAAGAAAAGCTTTACCAGTAGACTGTTCATCGATCCATAACAGTGGAAGAAAATGATACAGATTATTATAGAATAAACGTTGGAAAACATATGGAAGGTTTGAGTCGTGAATTACTTTGGTTTATATCAGTTCTGAACCAAACTGAGACATACCTATTGTTTATCTTTCATTGGCACATCATCTGGTAGATCACTGACCTGTGTCAGTGTGTGAGGGAGATTTGCTCCCTCTGTGCCCCAGTGGTTCTCTCTGTCTCAAGCGTGGAAAACTTCTGTGTAAAATGTGTGGAAAAGAAAGAATCTTTGCTGCAAGTGTGCAACATCTCTGTCTGAAATATGGTAAAAGATTCCTCAAGATGAGTATCGAAGGCTTGACAAAGTACTCTTACCTAATGGTTGCCTTTATCATTCTGTCTTCTCTGGTAGGGAGGGAGAGAGAGAGAGAGAGAGAGAGAGAGAGAGAGAGAGAGAGAGAGAGAGAGAGAGAGAGAGAGAGAGAGAGAGAAGGTCTTGAATGCTATTTCTATGTCAGAGAATTCTTGAGCTGTGAGAGCATCCTTCAGTACCAAATAAATAACAACTTGGAATCATAGACCAAACACAAGATTCTCATACCTTCCTGGAATCTTAATTGATTTGGATTCTTATCAGCCAATTGTCTAAGGACACCACATGGATGAGATTGTTTTCTCTCCAAGAATACCAAGAAAACCTTAAGACATATTGACTAATTACAGAAGATAGATGTCATTGAGAACCACGTTGTTTGCCAGTACCATACACTTAGATAATCCAAGTTGTTTGTTAGTAAAGATAGATTTTATAGATAGTTTCTGCTTTGATGATTCACTATACAAAATCATCCGAATCTAACGACATTGTGGAATATCATATTATTCATGCTGGATAATGAAGAACAGAACTCTATCTCCGAAGGCAGAGTTTAATGATATAACAGAAGATTTTTTTTATTTCTACCTTATCTATCCCTACTCTTCCAGTAATAAAACCGAGCTTGATGAAAATAGAGATCAACTTTTTATTATCTATTGTACTAGAATGTATCCACACACACACACACACACACACACACACACGCAGGGTTTTTGTTGTGGTTAGCGTCGCTGACCATGATTCACGCATGGACCTATCCGGGTTAGAGTCCTACGCCGGGCAGTCGACCCACAGCCAACCCAGCTGTTCATCCTCTCCTCGGGGTTGGTCGGTAAATGGGTATGTGGCGGAGGCTGGTGTGTGTGTGTGTTCCCTCATAGCTAGTACCTTTATCCTGGCTGATGTGCAGAATGGAGTGGTGGGTTGGGAGGAGCTTTCTGCCTTACTATCCTGTCGCCATCTACAGTGGTGGGTAGGGAGGAGCTCTCTACCTTACTATCCTGCCTTCATATACATACGTCCATCTCTACGGATTAGAAACTTCAAGATACTATTACTGTCCTCAGGCGGATAACCTCCTCATAGACCATGAGACATTTACTATCTGTGCTTCCTACAAAGTCTTATACACATAACACTTTCACCTTTACATTAAGCCTCTCTGGATGACATATTATCTTTCAGACATGGCTAAACATCTCTTAAACATCACCTAGCATCAATCACATGTCTCCTTAAATCACTTTAAGTACTTAACATCTCTTAAATATATCTTACCCTCTCTGAAACCTTGTACATCTAGCCTATACATTACCCTAAATCATCCTGAGAGTCCCTCCCTCCCTCCCTCTCCTTCATTCCTCCCTCCTTCTCCTTCATTCCTCCCTCCTTCCCCTTCATCCCTCCCTCCTTCTCCCTCATTCCTCCCTCCCTCTCCTTCATTCCTCCCTCCTTATCCCTCATCCTTCCCTCCTTCTCCTCCTAACTTTCTTTCTTCTCTCCCTCTTCATCACCCTACCTTTGCTTCCTCTCCCTCTCCAGTGCAGGGAGCACGTTCCCTTCCTCCATCGTCTAATACTGTAACACTCCCTTGACTGGCTGTCATGCAGCTGTCAGCAGAGGACGCTTACGAGCAAGCAGGTAGGGAGGAGAAGGCTGGAGGGTGAAGTGGTAGAGGGAGAATAGTTGGGGAGATGGATAAAGAGGTGAGGAGAGGACGGACAAGTGGGTCACAGGTGGGCAGCGAAGACTCCAGGTCAAAGGTCATGCGCCAGTTGGTCAGCACTGGCGGAGGCGGCGGCACCTCTTCGTCTTCGGCCACCCCCCCTACCCCCCCCACCCTAGGCGTTCACTAACCCCCTCCTTCTTGCCCCATCTAACCATCCCCCTCTCTATCATTCATCAGGGCGATCCGTGGGAACCCCCTGACCCTATCTTTTTTTGCTCATTATCGTCTCTGCTCTTCTTCGTTCCCCCCTTCGGGTGAGAGAGAGAGAGAGAGAGGCAGACAGACAGACAGAGGTGATATGAGGGTCTGTTATGATTCAGAGATGGGTCTTAAAGACGTTCGAGCTTCCCCGAAGCTCATATAGACACTGAAATCGCTTTGAGGTTACTGGAATACTAGTGTCAAAGTTCGTAGGGATAGACTGGTATTTCTCGCAGACAGATCTGAAGATTCGCTCCTGCAGGAGATGAGACAGTGTCCGATACATGACCTGGGGAGGGCTACACACTTTCCACAGGTTCTGATAGTGTGTTTGAGATCCTGTGATGAGTTACGCCGGGTCCCGTAATTGATCCTGGGATGCATAGGAAGGTTATAGGATCTGGAAGATGATCTTGGGGACATGAACTCTGTCTAGAGTCTTAAAATTAGTCCTGGAACACCATGGAAATAGTGTGGGATCTCACAAATAGCCTTGACTAGAGAGGGATAGTCTTGGGATACTGATGCAGATTTGGATCCCATAAGTCGTTTGATTTAGGGTCTTTGTTTTGGTCTGAGTCCAAGAGGTGTTCTTTTATTGCCAGTTGCAGTCTAGGACTTAGAGGGTAGTTTAAGGCGTTCAAGATAGTTTATTGTCTAAATGAGGTAGGCTGATATTTTGTAAGTCTTGGAGGTAGTCTTATTGTTTTGGAGGAACTCTGGTCTACCCGAGGTCTTGGAGTGTGAAGGGAATCTGCATTTCCAGTAGAGGACTCGAGGCTCTTAAGAACAGTCTGCAGATCCAGGAGGCATTTTGGAGGAGGAGGTTCTGCAAGCAGATTTTGAATACTGGAACTGGTCTTAGAATAATAGAAGCGGTTTCAAGAAGTTCATAAATGCTCCAGACTTTCTGAGAAGAATGAAATGGGTGCTGGAAGTCGTCTTAGAAATAGTCTCGATGTCTTCAAAATAATCATATTCTTGGTCCTTGAGGCGACCTGAGTTTTTCCTGGAAATAATCTATATGTGTTTTAAGTCAGTTAAGCGACCTATGAGTACCGGAGGTGGTCTGTACTGGTCTGGAGATGGTCTTTGCGGTCCTTGAGATGGTCTGAAGTGAATGAGGAGTCTGCAGGTACGAGAGCTGTGGGCTGGCCAGGTAATAATTACTCACCTGTCAGCAACATGACCCTTGTGGAGGAGTGGCGGTGTTGTGCATAATGGTCTTGTGGCCAGGCTGTGTGTGTGTGTGTGTATATGTGTGTGTGTGTGTGTGTGTGTGTGTGTGTGTGTGTGTGTGTGTGTGTGTGTGTGTGTGTGTGTGTGTGTGTGTGTTTCTGAGTATGTGTGTATTCCATTGTATGTCTTATGTACGTATGTGTCGTGGATATATGTATGCGTATATAAGACTTATTTGTGTATGGCTGTATGCCTTTCCATCTATGCAAACCTGTGTTTATCAACAACATATAGTAAGGGGTGAATAGATTTCTAGTACACATGTAAAACTATCTTTGAAAATTAAGTAGTTCTTCAAAATTTTAAAAGGCAGGACGAAAGCAAAATAGGGTAAAGAAATCTGCACTTGGGCAAATGGTAATGGGATGAAAATAGATATGATGAGCCTTTATGAATAAGCTCTGGAATTGGGAATCGAGTTAAATCAGGAGGATATGGAAGAATAGAAAACATGATATGTGAAGAGAGACCATAAGAAGATGAGGGATTATACCAGAAAGATTGACGGAATTAAACGAAAGAGCGAATAGAAAATTGATGAAATAGATACAAGAAGAATGAAGAACAGAGAGTAAACATGATGAATGTGTGGGTAAAAAGATTATGTATGGAGAAGGCAAGAGAGCGGTGTGATTCGTTGAAGAAGGCGACTAAGGGAAGTGTTAAAGAAGGCCACGACCAGGTGAAGCGTTGATGAAGGCAATTAGGGCAACTCGAGGAAGCGTTGAAGACGACGACCAGAGAAGCGTTGAAAAGGACAGCCAAGGTGAAGCGTTGAAGTCGACGACCAAGGGAAGCGTTGTAGAGGGCGACCGGAGAAGCGTTGAAGAGGGTAACCCGGGGAAGCGAGGGTTATTGCAAGTCATTTTGAATTTCTCGAGGCTACAGTTGTCGATGATGGAGGCGCTGAGAGCGAGAGGATGCGGTGGCGAGGAGGAGTGTTGGAGGTGGGAAGCTTCACTGGGTGTTGCCTGTGGAGGTTGAGGCAGAAGGTTCAGGACCTGGACACTGGAGGCGGAGGTTAAGGCAGAAGGTTGAGAGTTTGGGTGATGAAGACAGGGGCTGAGGCAGGAGGTGTGGGGTTGGGAAGCTGAGGAAGGAGTGTGTAGATGTAGGAGAGAGGGAATCTCCTATTGACACTGGGATCACACTGAGCTTAAGGGAAGTGAGCCAACTCATGCTGTTCTGCCCACTCGTCTCGCTGAGTTTCTTCTACTCCTAAGCTCTGTCTATATGTATATATAGATTATGTAAGTGTCTATGCATATAGATTATGTATGTGTATATGTAATTTTCTTATTTTCTATTGTAGCCAATATGACAAGAGCCAAAGCATGCTCCAAAACCATGTTCATTTGAGAAGTAAAATCAAATTTATCAAAACACAAAAATCATATATATATATATATATATATAAGCCCGGAAATTATACTTTTCCATCCATATATGCTTCGTAATGCAATGCACACTTTGTAAACACTGAGGTACTGTACCTCCCAGTCAACTATTAGTGACGTGGCAGCTTGTAATACCGGGGGACGCAGCCCAACGTGGAATTAAGAACTAGATCTCATGACTCGGAACCCAAGCCTCACACATCAGTGGAAAGGAATGGCTCTAACCTAAGGCCAGCCAGCTAAGGTCAGGGACTCAAATGGGAGGAAGATTAAAATTGAATTTAAAAGATGTCGGAAAATGCTGACGCGAACCGCAAACCCAAATCAGAGAGGTCAGTCTTGGGAGATGATGTAGAGTAGAACTCGATTATCTGATGTTAGAAAAAAAAAAAAAAACAGGTGGCTAAACTCAGCAGTTGGTCGTCTGAGATGAGGAGAGAAGGAGCGGTAGAAACACGATTAACTTCCCCAAGGAAAAGCACATTGACCGAGACCAGAGGCCCAGCTTCTTGTGCTCAAGACCGAGGAATTAATTCCAAAAACCATAGATTGAAGGAATTGGCGCGACCAGAAGCCAACTTCTCGACGTCTGAAGAAGGGAATTATCCCAGCCAGACTGTGTAGAATTAGAAAAAAAAACAACTATAATACAATAATGAATCAGACCTGAAAATCAGATTTGAAGGAGGAGCCTCTGAGGGAAGGATTAGCTACATAATAACTCCAATATGAAGGAGAGAAACACCGAAAACACGCCACGGTCGCTGGAGATACCACGATAAAAGGACGAAAAGAAGAAGAAAAAGCTGGGGAGCTTGATTTGCTTTGACAGTGGAAATTGGAGACGCTTAATCTTGCTGTCCATTGCCTTGAAACTGCCCCCCCCCCTCCCCACCACACACCACCACCACCACCTCCTTCGAACCCCAACCTGGAGGCGAACAATTACCAGAAATGCAACGAGCCAGACGAACTAATGCGAATATTCAAGCATGATTTCAGAGTTCAAGCGGACACTCACAATATCCAGGCACAAACACGGGATTTACTGGGAAAGACATAAATTTCCATGGTCATCTGGGCTGACCTCTAACGACTGGAACATGGGTCACCCACTAGGCCACAGGTCACAACGGTAGGGTAACCTCATGTCTTATTTCATACCGCATAAAGACAGCCATATGTATATTTGTCTATCTGTGTGTGTGTATATATACGTATATATATATATATATATATATATATATATATATATATATATATATATATATATATATATATATATATATATATATATATATATATATATATATATATATATATATATATATATATATATATATATGCGTGTGTGTGTGTGTGTGTGTGTGTGTGTATGTATATTCAGAAAGTATTGTCAATATATTTCTTATATGAGAGATGAGTAATGATCACGTGTCAAAAAGAACATCTGAGATTCTTCTCTCTCTGCCACAACTGTTCACCATCACTGCCGCTCTTCATATGCCCTACCAGAGGCACATGTCCATGGTCCTGACGTCGTGTACACGTATGACTGTACAGCAATGTACGTACATACCCTGTGATCTCAAGAAGTTACGTCCACGAGGGGAACTGTCATCCGTAATAAGGGTCAGGTCTGAGCACCTCGATTCTGCAATCCCTCTCACTCGTGTAGCAGCAGCTGCTGCTGGTGTGGCTGTTGTATCCCTGACTCTTCTCTCTGCTTCTCGACTTCGATGTGGATTGATGGCTGCAGCTCCAAGCGTCAGGTCTTCTCTCGGTAACCTCCCTCAGAGAGATGTGTGTGTGTGTATGTGTGTGTGTTGGGGGGATGCTGGTGTTGGTGGTGGTGGAGAGGCAAGACGACCCACGCAACAGCTACGCAGTTCATCATGAGTCAAGTACTGTGGCAGGTGGTTGTGGTGGTGGTAGTGGTAGTTGTGGTAGTGGTAGTGGTAGTTGTGGTAGTGGTGGTGGTGGTGGCGGCCCGTTCGTCTGTCGTGCTTGATACATTCACATGATAACCAGATTACAGTTCTTGCTTTGCCTGTGGCCTTGTGTGTGTGTGTGTGTGTGTGTGTGTGTGTGAAGGTGATGACTCGTTCATCAAGGACCTCAGTGTAAACCTCGCAGCAGAAAACAGTCATAAGAAGAAGATGAACTATTATATTGATACCTCATCTTAAGGTTAGCCATCGTTGGACGGATATACATCAAGCCTTCGAGACTCCTCAGTACAACTGAGGTTTGGTAAACTCACACCACGAGATCTGGTGGTACCGTCAGAGCAGCCTGTGTCCTGGACCGGACGCTGCCAGGTTCAGTGTGTAGTGTGGACATGTGATCAGTGTGTAGTGTGTTTACAACATGTAGCTCACTCAAGATTATACGAAGTTTTATCAGTTTTTGTTAATTCATCCAGATTTCTATAATAACTGCCCAAAAGGGACAGTCAGACAGACAGACAGACACACACACACACACCACACACACACACACACACACACACACACACACATACATATAAGTGTATACCCTCCAACAGCTAGGCTATAGCACATTCTCTTCACACAGCTGTACCTAAGAGCTTGCGTTCAAAGACCTGACCAACTCCTGGTGACCAGTTCATCCTCCTCAGAGCGAGCAGGGAGGAGGCAGGTCGAGCCAGCCAGTATGCTGGGTCTAGCTGGAGGTTCTGGCCAGGTGGTGGGTGTGATGAGCCAGAGGTTCACAGGCTACGCAGCTGGTGTTCTGAGAGTTGGTTCTGGCCATCCTGATCGGGGGAGGCAGCTGGGGTAAGACAGATAGGTATTGAGTGTTGAATCAGAGTCACGGGTTCAGCTGTCATAGAAGCGTTGGTTCATTTTCGCTAGTGGTGCTTGGTGTGTCCCATGTGTGTGGCAGCTAGTGCATCCCATGGTACGATCTCAGTCGGTGGAAACACTGACTGGGAGATGGCAATTAATCGATATTCTGTTGATGTTAAATTTCGACACAAATATTAATTTTCTCCGTTGAAATTGATTAAATAACATTATACTTCATTTTATTGTGAGTTGATCTAGTTCTGTTGATGAAAAGGATATAGTAAATTCAAGCAAAGACGAAGTTAAAAGGGAATATATCAGCTTTATATAGGATATGTTATAACTAATTGTCTTTCACGCCTCCGCGAGATGGCGTTAGGAACAAGTGAACAATGGCCTTACTTACCCACATCCAATTTCTAGCTGTCATGTATGACAGGCAAAAGCCAGCGCCTGCCATCCACAACCAGGCACCTCACACCACCTGGTGGTTTATCTTCACTGCTGCATCAGACTTACCGACAGCACGTCGCCCCCCATATAAGAAGTTCATTCAATCTATTCTATCTAATGCCCTCTCGCCCTCCTGACTGTTCAGACCGTAATGTCCTAAAGCTTCCTTCACTCCAGTCTTCCATCTCCTTAGTCTCTTGTTTCCACTCGCACCCTTCACTTCTGACACATATATCCTCCTAGTCAGTTTTCGTGGCTCATCTTTTCCATTCATCCGGAACATCTCGACATACACACACACACACACACACACACACACACACACACGCGCGCGCACGCACACATACCTACCCTCCCTAGGAGTCCTTCTATAGGGCTCTTACAACTCTCAGGAAGCCGACCACGTCCATCGAACGTTGACCACAGGTCATAAAGTATCATGAATCAATACTTCAGAATCATATTTGGACAACAGTCAGCACCATCACTGTTCCCCACTGTGGTCAGGATCACTAGCCAGTGGTAGGTGATGCATCATTTCATTCTTTAATTAGAATTAGAGAGCAATTAGATACAGAGCTACAGTAATGCCATCGCATACCATCATGAACGAGGCAATAAACGGTAATAAATTTTTTATGACGTGAGATGAAGATAAAGGATGATAATTATCGTATTCATTAAGAAATGTCTTATATTCTATTTCCTTATCAGTCTAATCAACTGTTCTTTAACTGACAAATTTTTCCTGTTGAATTTATAGAAAAATGTTGAATTTTTTCCTGCTTCTCTACAATCTCCAGCCTTCACTATCTCTAGTCTTTTTCATTATCTCCAGCCTTCATTATCTCTGGCCTTATCCAGTATATACTATTCCTTTCTCTGCTCCTCATTACTTGTTTTATCATTATCTTTTCCGTCATATTTTTCAATTGCTTGTTGGCTTTTGTCCTGCTTCTGTCTCCTTATTCACATTGTGTCATCCCTCTCTGAACCGTACATAACTCTGTGTTCTCCAGCTTCTCCTGTCAATTAGCTGTGCAAGATGGCCAAGACCAGTCCTCTTGATACAACATGCCATAAGTGACCTACATTATGGTTATAGAAACCCATTTCCTAATTCGTATTCTCGAAGATATCATCTGTCTTTGTGATTTCCAAGATTATGCCTCCTGTTTGAATCTGGAATCTGCTCTGCTCTCTCCTTCTTTTTATATACGCTATTATCCATGTGGTCAAACTCAAGCATTACAAGATCTCTTTTTCCAGTTAGTGTATCATATCTGACATTTTCAATTTCCTCGGCACTAGATGTAACGATAAGATCTGGTAATGATGGCGTATCATTCACTCAGATTGCAGTGTGTTCATTGACATACTGATAGAGGAAATGTTCCCTGTATACGTTCGAAGAAAACTTGTGGCTCCATGACTCTTTCTAAGTGAGAATCTTGGAAATACTATTCATAAATAAAATCTCACATTATTAGAAGTTTACCATCTCTGAGCTTTGTATGTGTATGTGCAATTACCTATGTATACAGTGAAGGGACGGAGGAACACTCGCGTGTGTGTGTGTGTGTGTGTGTGTGTGTGTGTGTGTGTGTGTGTGTGTGTATGTGTGTGTGTGTGTGTGTGTGTGTGTGTGTGTGCTGGGGACTTCATGAGTGTACTGGAGTTGTGTATATACTGGAGCACGGAATAAACAACAATACCACCATTATTGTCAGCAAATTGTGGTCATTAAGATACATTATCACTAGCATCATCTTCCTCCTGAAGACGGGGTCTTGGGTATAGCTCTCTCTCTCTCTCTCTCTCTCTCTCTCTCTCTCTCTCTCTCTCTCTCTCTCTCTCTCTCTCTCTCTCTCTCTCTCTCTCTCTCTCTCTCTCTCTCTCTCTCTCTCTCTCTCTCTCTCTCTCTCTCTCTCTCTCTCTCTAATACATACGTGCATTCATCTTTTCCTCGACACATCTAGCACTGTATACAATACATTCTGAATCACACAAGAAACCTTGACTCTATGTGGAATGTGCAATTCATCTTTTCCTGGTGTCTTAGTATTTCCGCCCTTTCAGAGGGACAGACATGACACGTTAATAATCTAATGCAATCTTATAATTACTATGTTTTTGCAGCATTGTGTTGATTTGAAATATTCACCTCGTTTGTGTGTATGTGTGTGTGTGTGTGTGTGTGTGTGTGTGTGTGTGTATATAGATAGATGAAAAAGTAAGTAAATGATAAACAAATCATTTCTTTTTTCTTATGTCAAATTTGATCTTTCTAATATCCTTCAATGTTGACATTTTTGCTTGGGCAGTTAAAGAGACAGACATCTATAATTATCTATCATTTAAAAGGAAGATTGTCTGTTGTAGTTAAAGTTTGATAACTTTAATTCACCAGTGGATACATCAGGGCTCGAATCCCAGTAGCGTAGCAGTCGTTCCACAGTTAACCCAGGTGTTCACTCACCTCTTGAGGCTGGCTAGTAAATAAATGGCCACCTACCACACTTCGTGGTTAATAAAACATAAGATATCTATTAATTATGTAGTGTTGATGCGGTATCATTAAATATGGATGACTACATCAGAACGGTCTATTTTTCTGTTCATAATTCAACAGGGTGGAGTCAAGCAAGCGTTGATGAAAGCAATATTAACAACATGGAAGTGGCCACATACATACAATTTTCGCTTACTGGTTATTACCTATGATCATAACTGTCAGACTGTTTATTTTTTTGCTCTCCCATTAATTTCTGTATTAGAATATTCTTATAGATAATAGTATCTATATATATACATAGATAATGCTATCTATATACTCTTTATCTACGTAAGACGCTCTGTCATCGCTTCCCTGTATGTGATTTTCTCTACAAACGCAGAAATATGTATCGGGTTATCTGTATGCGATTATATTCTTGGTAAACAATCGGTGCTCTCGTGTTTCCTACCTCACGATTAGGATAGAAAGACAAAAGCAAAGAGAAGAAGGAAGGATGGGAGTGCCTCAGTGAAAAGAGAATGGAATGGAGACATCTCAGTGAAAGTAGGAAGGGAAGAAAGTGTTTCAGAAAGTAAAAGAGGGGATGAAAGGGTATCCATTAAAGAGAGGAAGAGGTGAAGGTGTGTCAGCATAAGGAGAGACAGAAAAAAGTTTCTCATTAAACGGAGGAAGAGATGGAGGGGTCTCAGTGAAGAGAGAGAAGGAGGAGAGTCTCTTAATAAAGGAAGGAAGAGTTGAGGTGTTTCAATGAAAGGAAGGAGGGAGAAATGGAAGACGAACAAAGATGGAATGGAGCAGAGACACACAGGTGTTTGACGTCTTCAGGAACACGTACCATACATACGGCTTCAAAAATGATGAAAACACATCCAGTCATCAACCAGAAAGAACCAGCTACTCAGTCAGAACCAGCCGTTCCCGGGATGAAGCCGCCAGTCAACTGAGGAAACTGGATCAGTCAACCAATCGGATCATTTCACAAGAAAAGACAACTTTGCATCAGAATCCCTGAGTGTTGCGACGCCATCTGTCACAGTAGCTTTGTCTTGGATTTCTGGTCAGTGGGGTTTTTTTTTTAACATATCTTTTTTACGCCTTCTCATTTCTAGGTTATTGGTTTATGTTTGCGCTCTCTCTCTCTCTCTCTCTCTCTCTCTCTCTCTCTCTCTCTCTCTCTCTCTCTCTCTCTCTCTCTCTCTGAATATGTATAATATCACATTTCTTTTATTTCTTATTTGGCGTGAGGGACGTACATAAGTGTTGGATATTATCATCATTATTATCAGCCAGACTTAAAAGAATAGATTTTGGCAACAAGAGGGAGAACGTCTCGTGGAAAGGAGGGGTTTATTGACGCTAATGATGAAAGTTGAAGGGAAATGATGTATATCTGTGTGAAACCTAAAGAATGAACGGTCAATGGAGGGGAGAGATGTGAGAGAGGGGGGGGAGAGAGTGTAAGAATGTGTGTGAATGAGTGAGAGTAAATGAGACAGCGAATGAAAGCGTAGTGCGTCATGCAATCATCCAGTTAGGGTCGTTAAGTGAAACCAGTCAACTACCTTTCACACACACACACACACACACACACACACACACACACACACACACACAGGTGAAGCTAATCCAGCTCATGTTCCTATAGATAGATAAGAACGGCCATCTATCTGGTATGCCTCTCCACCCCTGCCGCCTACCTCCACCACCACCACGTTCACATTAGGATCAAAAGATACGTTCTGATGCCCAGTACACGTTCCCCCTAGACCGTTCTTTAAACGTCCACACGATCACATATGACGTTGATCATTTGCCAGAATAGACGAAGAGAGGGTTTGTATAGTTTGTTGATTGTAAACAACCGCAGACAATGGCCACTCAAGATTTCAGACCTGTTTTTTGAGGCAATAAATCCCTCAACTTTATTAGAGTCTTTGTCTTCAATGATTTCTAAAATAGATAAATCAATCATCATGTAAGAAGAAGTTGCATGTAACTCTCCTGAAGCTACCAACAAATACAGTGTATTTTCTTCCCCTTCTTGTGTGTGTGTGTGTGTGTGTGTGTGTGTGTGTGTGTGTGTGTGTGTGTGTGTGTTACGGGAGAAATCTTTCTGTTCGTGTTTGTCCGCCTCTTAACCTTCTATAATGGACCACGTCTTTACTCCTTTGTGTTCGCATTTATCGACCAGCCCTGAGGAGAGGCTGAATACCTGGGTTGCATGTGGGCCGGCTGCCGCGCCCAGGATTCGAACCCATTCGGACTTACATGCTGGTTCATGATGTGTGCTTTACAGTGTGTATGTGTCTGTGTGTGTGCATTTGTATGCGTACATGTGTTTGTGCGTACGGACAGCGTTACAGACTTGTTATTTTAAGCCAATTCTTTGCCTAAATGTAGACCACAGACCATGATATAGATGACAGAAATACGGTGCATCACTGGTCATTTGTGATATGAATCTGGCCCCCAGAGATGAACGTAGGAATACATATTCATAGAAAATAATAAACACTTAAAGCATGAGTAAAAAAAAAAGAGAAAACTCACTTCTTAAAAGAATACCAAAAGAAACAGAAGCTGTTGAAACGGATACACGAGAAGAACAGCATCACAGAAGAAGTCTCCAGCAAGACCTCCCACACCCCCATTCTTAAAAGCCAAGAATAAGAAAACGCGAAGTCGATACCCGCCTTCAACGTTCTTCTGAGACCATTCCTTTAGGATTTCCACATCGCTCTTGTAATTAAGAATCATATAAAACCCAACCTAATCCATCCCTCGTTTCTAAAGATATATTTCCCTACACTTCATTGACAAGACGGAAGAAAAAATATGCACATATCGATTATCGAGATTCAACAGGGTCGTTTATACAGACACAATTATTGAGATAAATTCAAGAGATGAACCAATAGGCCTAAACTGAGAGAATGAAGAGATGTTTTTAATAAAAGACGAAAGAGCTACGAGTGGAAAAAATGCGTCTTTTCCCCCTTCCAACTCCCCTTCTCCTTACCCCTATTCACCAGGGGACGACCAACAGACCCCTCATCAGTTTTGGCTGCAGAAGGACAAGGAAAATAGAGAAAAGTCCCACCAGAAAGACACGTCCGACGTTGCCTGTTAGATTTTACCAACATCCACACACACACACACACACACACACATACACACACGCACACACATCTCCATTCATCCATAGCTTTCATCCTAACTCTCCACCGATAATAAATATCTGTCTATCCCAGGTACCTTTACGAAAACAAATTATGTATTTGAAGGACTATTTATGTATTTATGTATTTGACGGAGTCTTTAAGAAATGTGAAGCTACGTGGACAGTACCCCTGCACGGTAAACACAATGCATAGTGCCAGACTGTCATTGATCTGCTATGGATTCTTCGTCTTCAAACATCCATATTCATATCTCTCGAGGGACAGAAGACGTGGTGACAATGTCCCCCGTGGCTCTTTGGAAAGGACTTTGGTCTTGTACTTAAAGAAATGATGATGTATATAGAAGGGGAGGCTCTGGGGTGGGAGGAAGAGGAGGGGGGTATGTGAGGGAAAGTTTAGTTGTGGTGATTTATGTTAGAGGGAAGGTCTCGGTGTATGATGTGGGGGAGTAACTGTAGAAGGGGTTACTGCGGTGATTAGTATAATAGGGGAAGGTCTGGGTTTAAAACGAAGTGGGGAGTATCTGAGGAAGGTGTCTGTATAAGGGTTGATGGTGGAGGGAGTCTGGTTATGGTTGTAGGACGAGAACGTTTTGGGGAGGAGTATATAGAGGAGTGTCTGGGTGTGTAGTAAGAGCATGTTGAGGAAATTGTTGTTGTAAAGGAAGAGTCGTCGATGGAGAGGGAAGGTGTATGGACGGGTGTAGTCGTAAGGGACTGATGACGTGAGTGTGAACGAAGATGTCAGTGTACTGGGAGGGGGTGTATGGGTGGAGGAGTGTTCATGTGGAGTGTATAGATGGGTGTAGTGATGAAACGTGCAAGAGTCTGGAAGGTTGAGGTTACAAAAGAGAAGTTGCAAGGAAGAGGCTGCAGGGGAGAGGCTCCAAGAGAGAGAGTGCAAAGAAGAGGTCACAGGGAATAGATGGCAAAGGAGAGGTTGCAAGGGAAGAGACGGGATGGCTGTGAGGAGGACTTTTCGAAAGAGAGGTCATAAGGAACATGCTGCAAGGGAGAGGTTGCAATGGAGAGGTTGCAAGGGAGAGGCTGCAAGGGAGAGGCTGCAAGGGAGAGGCTGCAAGGGAGAGGCTGCAAGGGAGAGGCTGCAAGGGAGAGGCTGCAAGGGAGAGGCTGCAAGGGAGAGGCTGCAAGGGAGAGGCTGCAAGGGAGTAGATAGAGGATGCAGAGGGGAAGGTGTGGGAAAGAGGCATGCGTGTCTGAGGGAGTGTTTGGGTGTAGTCGTCAGTCCTGTTTCGTGTTCACGTTTGGAGAAAGAGCGAGAGAGAGAGAGAGAGAGAGAGAGAGAGAGAGAGAGAGAGAGAGAGAGAGAGAGAGAGAGAGGGGGGGGGGTGAGAGAACACAGAATACACTGAATGAACATAGAAATGAAAGGACCTGAAGACGTGAAGACACAGAAGCATGATTGTCTTCCTTTACGTAGACAGTGTTAGATGGCCCACGCCAAACCCAATCTCACCCAGCACTCGACGGGAGTATAATACTTAACAATCATACGGACAAAACGTGGCAAAAATAAGGCTAATATATGGCCTTAAGGACAGGATAATCGCCTATAAATTAGCTCTGAATTGTACTTATCTGTCATTCGCACACACGCGAAGCCAAGTTAAAACATCCTTCCACTCGTCCAAGTTGCCAACAATTTACAGAGGTTTGGTTAATTCCTTGGATAATAACCTTATTTAACTGGACTTGTGGTTTCCTAATGGCGGTTCCAGTCGACTGGGCGATAAAAGGTTGGTCTTGAACTAGATAGGGGGCCTTCAATTTGCCTATAATCATAGGTGTAGCGTAACGTGTGCTTCCCGAAGTCATGGTTTGTATTCAGACTAACAGATGGCGTTGATGACTGTGATAGCTTCTGTTACTGTGACGTTCCATGGGTGAATCTATCAATGTCATCACTTCAGTGTAGAGTCATAGATGACCCTCGTGACTATCGTACATATCACAGTGGTATCAGAGGTACAACCTACCTGAGCTGTGGATATGTACGGAAGAAAGAAGAACTGGCTGAAAGGAAATGCTTGGGAAACCAGAGAAAAGCAACGAAGAGAATACAGAGCAGAAAGTCTATTATGGGCAGAGTATAAGAGGCAGACAGACAGGCAGAAACAGAGAGAGAGAGAGAGAGAGAGAGAGAGAGAGAGAGAGAGAGAGAGAGAGAGAGAGAGAGAGAGTGAGATAAAAGACAGAGGCAGAGGAGAGCCTTTGGTAGATTAAGAGAGAGAAAGAGATACTTAAGCATATAAGGGAAAAGAATGAATGACGACAGACGCAACGTTTTCTCCTACATTGCCGCATGCACTCCAACACGGCTTTCTCCAGCATTCTCTCAAAGAATGTCTTGAATATCTTTCATTCCGCCTTTATCTCCAACAATAACTCTTGTCCCTCCAGTAGTCATCTCCAACAAGAACAGTCCTCCCAGATCCCATCAGTACTCCAGTGACTGTCTCTCCAACAGTTACTCCAAGAGTCCCCTCCAGCAGCTCCTACAATAGCTTAGCGAAAGTTCCTTCAACACACCGTAGATGGCGCATCTCTACTTCTTGCATACCTCTTGAGGGGAAAGGAAATGCTAAGTTCCTCCCGTCTACAAGGCTCTGCTCTTTGTCTACCTCCAACACTCGAGAAAAAGAGGCTATCTTATCACGAACAGGAGGCTATCTTATCACGAACAGGAGGCTATCTTATCACGAACAGGAGGCTATCTTATCACGAACAGGAGGCTATCTTATCACGAACAGGAGGCTATCTTATCACGAACAGGAGGCTATCTTATCACTGTCGAGTGAATTCTGAGAACCAGAACTTCGACTACATGCGACATTGAAAATACAAACCCTTAAAGTCAAAGGAATTTTCAAAATGACTACCATTAGACTGGGGAGGTCTAGATTGTCCACTAATGGTAAATCTAGTATAAACGTCAGAGAATTTGATAGATTGAATCCCTGCCAGATACTGTGTCTGTTATTAAGATATTTTAGAAACAGAAAGCAAAATTTTCCCATTGAGTAATAAACAGGAAATGTGAAGTTACTGAATGACAGACGACTGAAAAACATGAAGAATAAAGGATATTGTCTAATCGTGATTTTTAGTATTTCATTTTAAATTCCCATGTATAATTTGAAGCAATATATTTTCATTCAGGATCAGGTAATAAAGACAGGTTAGTTGATGGAATATATTTCGTGTATAATTATATCAAGACAGAGATATAATTATGATGATAAGTGTGAGGCTTTTGAGTGCTGGAGCATGTGTCTTTTTTCCTTGTACCTTTGAGGTGCAAATATTGCTCCAAAAAGTTTCAAAACGTGTGAAATTGAGGTTCTTTACATCATCATTCTTTAGCTAACGTCACTTTGAGAAGTATACTCAAAAGAGATTCCTGCTTAGATTACCTGGTAATATTTTTGTTCCCTCGAAGCTTCTGCAGTAAAGTCTATTCTTGATAGATATCTAAACATTAGTGAGGGAAACAGAGTTTTAGATCAACATAACTCAAGGACATTCCACATCATCTCATACCAAATGCTAGTAAGGTAATATTGTGAGGAACTTTAGTATTTTCTTGGATGGCTTTTCCGGGATTATGGGTAAAGAATATGGAATTCTTTTAAATAGAAAGTATGGATTGTGAGTAGAAAGCAACGTAAGTGTAAGAAGTGTAAGTGAAAAGTACGTATTTAAAGTAAATAGTTCAAATCATCCACAGAAAATGCAGATGATGCGTAAAAGTGAAGACTACAAGTGAAACTTATAACTGATTAGTTCAAGAAATAAGATGAGTTTAAAGTATACAAACTCAGAATAACTTTACCAAATCTTTAATGAACTAGAATTGATATGGTCGTGTTAGAATTACGATCTGTACTGCTAATCTGGGTTTTATTAATCAGGATAATATCAAAAGTATATCACTACTTCATTCCCAAGAAAGGTTTTGACTCTATGAAAAGGAATACTAATGACTTCATTAGAATAATTGCTTCTATGGATTATTACATTTTTACAAAATGGGATTCATTTAAGCTGACTGAGTCGGAATTTCTTTTTCTAACGATTTGATTTGTGCTTCCGATACAACAATGTATCTCACATCACATCCTTGCAGCTGTATGAGGCAGACTGATGATAACATTACCCACACCACAGGAAGGAAAACTGGAGAGTAAATTGGCTCTCTCGTGGCAGCTATCACTTAAAAACCTTATCAAAACATATAGATCCTAAGATGCTACTGGAATTCACCAGTTGAGGACGTAATGAATAAAACGCGAGGGTTGAATTAGCACATCCAGAGCCGAATTGTAGCTCAGTTAGGGTATTCAAGGCAAATTAAGACTTCTGGTTCAGCAGCGAGAGAGCATAAACACAGCTTTTTTCCAGGAAAGCCTCAAAATAACTCTGTAATTCAGAGGTCGATCCATAAATGCAATATTGTATACATTGCCCTAAGAGGATGTCCCACTTCCTCAAGGAAGCCAACAGGTTAGCTGGGCTGGCCTTATTAAGGATCCCTCGTCATGGAAGTTGAAAGTTATATGTTTATGTAAGTTAACTTCCGGGCTGGTGGAGAGGAGGCAGGTGTGAGCGGTGGGGTGGGTCGGAGTGGAGGGGATATGTGGTACACTGAGGCGTCTGATGGGGTGAGGAGCAGTGGAGGTGGCTGGAGCACATGTGGTAGGGGGTGATATATGTGGTACTGGTTCATGTAGGCGGTATTGACGAACATCTAGGCAGTAGTGGAGTGTATGGATAGGTGGAGTGGGTGGAACGATACTGTGGTGGAATGTTTTGGAGTTATGGGGTAAATCGAGTGGTGGTGTTTTGGTGTAGTGTATGCAGTGGTAGAGTAAGTGGAATGATATAGTGGTAGAGTAGATGGATGATGTAGTTGTAGAGTAGGTGGAATAATGCAGTGGTGGAGTAGGTGGAATGATGTAGAGGTGGAGTAGGTGGAATGATGTGGTGGAGTGTTATGTAGTGGTTGAGTAGATTATGGAAAAGTAATGAGGCAAAATGATGGAATAGAATTAATGTTTGAGCAGATAGAAGACCTGAAATCCATGGAACAGATGAAGTGGATAGGAGGGGAGAGAAGATGAAATAGTGGAATAGACAGAAATGAAAGATTGAGTAGATAGATCGGTAGCTTTGGTATTGCCAAAAAAAAAAGAGTTGACGAAGCGCAACAGTGAAAGTTTATAGTGCCTGAGTTGATGAAATGGTGGAAAATGCATTGTGGGACACCCACTTTTAAAGAAATTTGTGATGATTACGTCAGTTTCGCTATAGAAAAGCATGTTATGGCTAGTTGGTGGTAGAGACCCTCGCTGGAAAAGATGAATACATTGGTTCGAGAGACTGGTAGTGAAGCGTTCCCTTAAGTTGATGTTCATGAAGGTTGTGACTGTGGGATGATATCTTCTGAATATCTGTATGAAAACTGAACAAGTTCTCTCACTGTGGTTAGAAAATGAAAAGGGAAAGAAATATGTATGACAACTAACACTAAGAAAATCATACAGGGTTAGTTACAAGATTATTTCTGCATATCTATATATCTATACATCAATCTATCCATCTGTCTACCTTTCAATCTATCTATCTCTATCTATCTATATATCTATATCTATATATATATATATATATATATATATATATATATATATATATATATATATATATATATATATATATATATATATATATATATATATGTATATATATATATATATATATATATATATATGTATATATATATATATATATATATATATATATATATATATATATATATTAAAAGAGTGTTATGCTTACATGATCATTGATTACTGCATGGTATCAGCATGAAGCCGGAAATTGGAGTCATTAGGAAGGTGATCAAGCTGGAGAAGCATCGTTCATTTAGGTCATTATGATAATGACCACAGACGCTTTCTGAGCAGCGGAGAGAAAATGTGATGTGAGGGTGAATGTTGCTTACTCTCATCCCCGGCGATAAGAGAGAGTTAATATTTCCCACATATCTCCTATGTGTCGTACAAGGGCGGGGACGTCAGGCTGGAAACACACACTCATCCTGTATTAGTACTTTTAAGAAAGAAGGAAGAGAAGAATTAGCCAAGTGAGGGCTTTTTATCTCAGAGGTTCAGTCGTTTGTTTCTGACGCTCCCACGTTAAGGTGGAAAATGGCGAAGGACGAAAGCGAAATTTTGTTGCATATATATGTATATATATATATTTTTTTTTTTTTTCATACTATTCGCCATTTCCCGCGATAGCGAGGTAGCGTTAAGAACAGAGGACTGGGCCTTTGAGGTAATATCCTCACCTGGCCCTCTTCTCTGTTCCTTCTTTTGGAAAATTAAAAAAAAAAAAAACGAGAGGGGAGGATTTCCAGCCCCCCGCTCCCTTCCCTTTTAGTCGCCTTCTACGACACGCAGGGACTACGTGGGAAGTATTCTTTCTCCCCTATCCCCAGGGAATATATATATATATATATATATATATATATATATATATATATATATATATATATATATATATATATATATATATATATATATATATATATATATATATCGTTCATGGGATGGCTTTGATTAGGGCCTCAGCTTCCCGTGCCGTCTCACCTGATACAACACAAGATATACTTACTTATCTCTTCATTTAAGCATCTTTTTCCTCCCACAACCTGGCACATACAAATTCATGCGCGCCTCACGACCTCACGAAGGACGAAAGTTGACCAAAGACGAGATTGAGTCCGGTAGACAGAAGGACGACCTCGGCTAGAAAGATAACCGAGGAATACAAGAGCATGTGACAGTTACACTGCCCACTGTGGCAAGATAACAGGGACGACATCGCCCCCCAAGAGAGATAACAGGTATGATATCTAACCCCTTCCCTCAACTAGGAGGATCAACAGTACTCGTGTGGCCTACCACTGTCCCTCAGTTCTTACGGCCGGCGATGCTATCACTCGCCATCAATTGCTCACAAATCAAAGCCAAGTCTGTGTTGGATGTGACAAGCCGGGATGTTTGTTGATGATATGAGCTGAAGTAAGAAGTGCGGTGGATGTAATGGTGCGGAGGACAGACTCAGACACATGAGGGGAAAAAGTGGTTTGGGTAGCCACATAGTCGGGTTCAAACGAGTCCAAGACGACGAGAATAAAAAGAATGAAAAAAAAGATAAAGCAAAAAGGGAGGGAAAAAATGCAAAAACTGGGAGCAATGATGGAGGAAAAATTTGCATTTTTATCATAGACGTTTTCACGAGTGATGGCTCACGTAGATCAGAAGGGTAAATGTTATTGATTCAGTCTGGGTGTTGATGTTTTTATGAACAATAGAGAACAAGGCTGAACCTACCTATGAACGAGTGGTCATCATACCTGACGAGGCAGAAGTGAAAATAATGACAGAGATAATTACCTCACTTCATGTATTCCAGGACTCAAGAATTGGATGTAAATTACTGATAGAAAAAGGACAGAAGAGAGAAATAGAGAATGGGGTAAAGTTGCCGAAATAGCGCGACACAGTTTCAGAATTGTATTCATTCTTAGAACATAACCAAACCAGGTTGTGTTACCGATGACTCCAGCACTACAGAGACACTAAGATCACTGGTGGACGTGCGGGTCCTCCACACCCCATCTTCTACGTTGAAGAAATCGTCATAAAGAAGCCAGAGCCAGACTCACCTGCACAGACCACATCATTTGCATGAGATAATTCTCTTTAGATAAATCAAATGAATTTGATATCAAAATGGCAAAATTAGATTTTTACGGCGGGATTTTTGATATATGGAAATTGAACAGCAAAGCTTGTACCGATCACGTATTGTTGCTGTCTGCTTGTATGTGTATGTATGACTGAATGTATATGTATCTCTGTATTTGGGTGGCTGTGTGTGTGTGTGTGTGTGTGTGTGTGTGTGTGTGTGTGTAAAATTCTCTGCCTCTTCTCGTAACCAGAATGACACGTTATCTGCAGTAACATCCACATAATCATGTGCCAATATGTCATGATGATTTTTTGCTGTACAAAAGAAGTGTATCATCAACTGCATCATTATGAGTTATCTATCACAGGAAACTCAATATAGAAACGACCATGGGTTGTTATTAACCTTTTGAAGTATGGTTCATCGTTTTGGGGCAAGTCAACGAATACTTAAATTTAGGGAATATATATATATATATATATATATATATATATATATATATATATATATATATATATATATATATATATATATATATATATATATATATATATATATATATATATATGAATTTTAGCCTTATATATTTGCATCGTTGTTCTAATAAACTTGCATACAAAACTGGGCTGGTTTGGGTCTTTCTGTTCCCCAAGATTATAATAGCCTACATAAACAAAGCAAAAGGTAATATGATACTAAAGACCAGACGTTTCGAATAAGGAAAACAAAACAGCTGTAGATACACAACTGAGAGGGACGCATTTCGAGCGAAGACGGGAAAACTGAACGTATGGACTCCCATGAAAAGGTTGATAGACTTCAAACCAGGTAGACTGGTCAGGGAGGAAGAGAGGAGTACTTGGCAATCCACAGATGGCACCGAACTGAGGAGATAATGGACAATATCATGAATTCGAAGGCCACTCAACATGGAAGAAACGCCCTTAAGTCTGTAAAAATCCCATGGTATATACTAGATAAGTATCAAATCAAAGCATACGATGTCTCTATAAACGCACTTTGAAAGACTATTCCGTGCGCGACCAGGGGAATAGAGAAACGTGCATGGAACTGCAGAAGCATTTAAACGAAAACTGGTTATGTGGGTAAACTCAGTACTAGATTAACTCAGTGTTGCGGCAGACTCTCTCTCTCTGGTACCGTCACTGGAGCGATACAAAGTAATCCATCTACTTCCTTATCTCTCCGTCATCTATTTTCATCTCTTTTCCAGTTACCAATTATTCCACAAGATGAAAGCCTATTTGCACATTTCGACCCCAATTTGGAGATGTTGAGTCACATCCTAAGCACCCAACGTCTCTCTCCCTCCAACCTTCTCCATCCTCCAAATTTGGACCTAAAAAGAAAAAAAAAAGAGACAAAACAGAAGACAAATCAACTCATTTGATTGTCTAATAACCAACAATTTACAAGCATAAACCTTTGTGCAGTGTTATCTGTCGGAAATAATAATTGCCCATGAGGATGTGTAGATATTATCATTTATTGAATATAAAACCAGAAGAGGAACCACAGTCAGTAATACAGATTTCAATGCTTCATCTGGACAATTATATGCAAGGTGTAGACTTGGGCTTCTGGTAATGCTAAGGAGGCAGCATTTGATCCTCATATAACTTGTATATATATATTCCTTATATACGGCCGCTGCTCAGAGGATAATATATCTTATACTCTCTACATATAAGAGAGTTATATAATCCACGCGAAGGAATTATCATGGGATTCTTTCGGATACAAGTAATCGCATTAAATAATTATGTTACACATTGTAGTTTCCTTTCTTTGTGATTTCCTAACATGTGTTGGCACATATGGCCAACGGAACTTTCGATGATATTTCTTAATTCTTCCCTCCTCCCCCCTGCTGGGATCACATGATCTTTGGATAAGGAATTATCAAGTAATTACAACGTTTATCACTCTTATATAGAGTTATCTTGATACGATTCTTTATTGACCGGATAACAACCAAACCACAAGCTTTAAGAAAATTCCAAAATATCGCTGACTGAACACATTGCTGGCGAGGGAGGGGGACGAAGGGGTAATTATTTCCAAAGCTAGAAATTTGCTTTCAAATTATTTCCGTTGTTTCTTGGGTACAAATGGGAGTTTTGAATTTTGAATGTGAAGCTTACAGGTTAATGGAAGTCATCGACATCTTACTCAATATTGATTATTACTAAGGCCACATTTACTCCTCTCACTTTCTCTATATTGCTATTCCGTCATTATCATTACTCAGTGAACGACAATGGTTGTTATATAGAAAAAACGAAAAAGAAATGGAAGAAGTTAGATTTCGTAGGAAAATATGATGAACGAATAAACAGGAATAACTGAATCATAAAGAGAAAATATGATTGAAAACTGGTACCATTAAAGAAAATTAGATAACAAATCAAGTGATACATATATATATATATATATATATATATATATATATATATATATATATATATACAGCGACCGTTGGTAGGTCCCCACACTTCAATATGTTAATTATATTTACAACCGGTCTTAAAACAAGGGGGAGAGATCCACTGTTCTCAATAGTGGGCGGGTTGGTGTGTGAGAGGGTGGGAGGGAGGGAGTACTTCCCTCTCCATGCCCGCCTTCTCCCTCCCTCCCTACCTCCCTCCTCCTATTGTGAGAGGGGGAGGGACAGAGAGGGAGAGAGAGAGAGGTCTTAATGAAGACAAGGCTGAAGAACCTGGAGAGAAGGTTGTTTGATGGGGGGGATGGGGGGGGATGTTGCGTAGGGGGGTGGATAGTGAGGTGGTAAAGAGGAGGGGCGAGATAGAGAGAGGGGGGGTTATAACGAGGGGGTAGTGCACTGGAGATGGTAGGAGGATGGGAATAGTATGTAAGGGAGGCGGAAGACTGTAGGAGACTTGATGGGGGAAATGGATGGTGTGTATGGGGGAGATAGTGTGGAGGAAGGAAAATGAGAGTGAGGGATGGATAGTGAAAGGGAAGGCTAGTGTGAGAACATGGGAAGCATAGATAACAGGGGACCTGAGTGTCTATGATGAGGTTATCTGCTGGAGGACATTAGTAGTGTACTATGGTTATCGTCCTTAGTCCGGCGCCTCTATAAATTATGTCTTAAGTAAATCTGGACAAACGAGTATGGAACACACAATGTTTTTTTCTAAATCTTCGTTATCTATGAGTGACTAAAGGGTAAGAGGTTCACAAGTTGATTGGAAATGTGTCCCATGGAACGAGAATGTTTCAAAGTTAGAATATGAGTTAGACATGAAATTAAGGCTGTTGATGTCAACACTAGATTTCCAGAAGTCATTCTATAAAATCCTGCATCATACATTACTAGTTCAAATAAACTCACATGACATAAACATAAGTTGTGTTTCGCTGTATATAGATTGGTTGTGTGGCTGTAAACAGAGTAATGATCAATCATCAAACCTCAGAATGGTGAGGCGTAACAAGTGGTGTGCCACAGGGGTTAACCTTGGCACCACTTCCCTTCTTCATATTGAACAATAACATTGAAAGTGAGCTACGATGTATTAAAATTTGCAGACGACACTACACAGGGAAATAATGCTACACCAGATATGGATTATCTGCAACTGTAACCTGACAAAATCTGATTAATGAAATTTGGTATCAGTTAGTGGAAAGTTTTACACATCGGTAGTAAGAACGAAAGGGCGACTTATACCATGAATTCTGATGAGCTACAAAAGGCAGAAGAGAAGGAAGACTTAGGTGTGATAATCTCTGGTGACCTAAAATAATCTAAGCAGTTCACAGAAATAGTAACAAAGATGAACGAAAGTAATCAATAAAGACTTTCGACTTCAAGACTTGAAAAACTTCTAAGTCTTTATACGTCACAGGTTTGTCCTCTCCTTGAATACTGTACTTCGCTTAGGTCATTAGACTTGGAAAATGACACAGAGAGAATTAGAGTGAGTACAGAGCAGAGCCACCAAGCTGATTCTCGAATTAAAGACCAAATCATAAGAGAGTAAACGATAACGAGAAACTGAATGAGATTAGAAAAGAGAAGATTAAGAAAGGATCTGATATGGTTATTCAAAATTATCAAAGGCTTTGATATCTTCGATCTAAGAAGCTATTTGGAGCTAGATTTTACCTGACATCTCTCGACGTAATGCATACAAACTCGTGGGCAAACGTTTTACTTAGAATGAGGTGAAGAAACTTTACCTTTAACAGGATTGCCAATAGATGAATTGATTTACTTATCAGAGGAGTTGACAGCAGAATCGTAGATACGTTTTAAAAACAGACTCGCACAACTACTTCGCTTCACGTCCATCACAAACACTCATTGCGTCTCTTTACTTACTGTAAAGTTTACAAAATATTATTTCGTTAGGATATCCGTTTGCTTTCCTTATCTTCCCACATTCATCTTTATGTTTCTAATTTCTTTCATTATCACAAGCAGCCTCGAAAGGACCCCAGCGATCTGCTGTTGTTTGAATTCCTTTGAAAATCCGTCCTAAGGAATAGAAATTCTTCGAGGCTGGCCAGGGACTCATAAATTCGTTCTTATGTTTTTCAAGATTCTCACGAAACTATTAGAGATTTTGAACATTGAAAAATAGCAGCAATTTACAGTTCCTGTTCTCTAAATCATCTTAGAGTTATCTACAAAACGTAAAAATAAATGACTTTGTAGGTTAGTATCAATTCTCCTTAGACAGCTTCGTCTTCTAATGAATTAGGATAAGCGTTGGTCACTTAGATCATATCTAAGTTGAATAAGTTTTCAGAAATCATTAAAAGCAAGAATATAAAACACTTCAAATATTTTCATCTCATCCTGAGTCGAAGAATAAGATTTAAATGACAGAATAAAGATTATAATATTTCTTTCATTACTATTCTCGTATTTTCTTCTCTTTTTCAATTTACACTTGACACAAAGTCTTATAAAACTATGTTTGTGAGAAGACCTGATGTAAACATTCCTCTTTATTTATCCATAAATCTCGTAAGATTTTGTAACGAGTGTGTAAAATTATTCGTTTTAAGAAGCCAAAAAAGAACATCTTAGGAAAAATGAATGAACAGTATATGTGCAAATCTCTTAAAGATTGACGCAAAGTTATTAGATACCGCAATGATAGTTGATAATGATTCTTTATGAAGAGAGATAACTCCCTAATGGCTTTCAAAAATCAGAATAATAGAAATTATGTACAAAATTTTACTGGACTTCAAAGCCCAAAGAGCTGCTGGACTTTGAATGACGCTAATCTCATTACTTGATTTTCTCATTTATATCACCCTAAAAGCCATCTCTATAGTTTCTTAGAACTTAGTTTGCTAATGACGTGACGGAATTGATTTTTGAGATGTTTTAGAGTTAACTAATAATTACTTAAAGGACCGAGTTATCGTTGGACGCAGAGAAATAAGAAGAAAATTCAAATTACTCCTCTTGGAAAGCCATTCACTGACCTGATGATAAAAACCTTATTAGTCCTTAAGACAAATTGTTGATTTGTAAATAACATGAACTGCAAGTCCTGCTTCGCTAAATTACTAGTCTATTGAGACAAAGTGACTAGTTCTCAAGGTGTCATCAGTGAGAAAAGACAACTCCACACCTGCTAACTTCTTAAATCAAATAGCAAGTCATCTCTCTAGCTCAAACCACTAGTAATTTCGGCTAGATATTTTATTTTTACGACCAGAAGCATCTTTCATCTTTCTACTGCATCAGTCATGTTCATAATATTAGGATCGTTTGTTTGCTGAAAAGACAATGATTTGGAGCAAGATGGATATCCTTGTGGTTGTTGAACTTCCACTTTATCCCTGATTAGATGTAAATAAGTTCTATATATTATTTTCCAGGGGTCAAAAACTAGCCATCATTCTCTATACGTTCAAAAGTCACTAGAAACCAAAGAGACTTCTTTCAGAAGTCTATGATTATCACCGGTTAAAACGTCTCATAGACTGCTTCTGAAGTCTCATGGACTGCTTCAAGAGTCTCATGAACTGCTTCAAGTCACATGAACTGCTTCTACATTCTCATGGACTGCTTCAATAATCTTGGGATTTACTCTGCTATTTGTGAGATGAAGAAAGTTGTCGGTGTTAAGGATATGGTTCCTTATTTTCGGTTGGTTCCTGGACAGAATATGGAGCTTTTATTAGACAGAAGACCAGATGACAGTTCATCAGCATACGAGGATTCACAGATCAGTGTAATGTTTGAGAATG
The DNA here is from genome assembly GCF_036320965.1 of Panulirus ornatus. NCBI lineage: Eukaryota > Metazoa > Arthropoda > Malacostraca > Decapoda > Palinuridae > Panulirus > Panulirus ornatus. Next base: position 2,286,452 of record NC_092246.1, read on the forward strand.
AATAAGTCACACACTTAGACTGTTCCCTGTGTCGATATATATATATATACATATATATATATATATATATATATATATATATATATATATATATATATATATATATATATATATATATATATATTTATATATATATATATATATATATATATATATATATATATATATATATATATATATATACATATATATATATATATATATATCACATGAGCTACAAGAGGAACACAGCTTTCTCAAAAAAAGCTCAATGGGCACAGAATTAATCTTTCCTAGAAATACATTGAATGAAGGCTGGAGAGAGAGAGAGAGAGAGAGAGAGAGAGAGAGAGAGAGAGAGAGAGAGAGAGAGAGAGAGAGAGAGAGAGAGAGAGAGAGAGAGAGAGAGAGAGAGAGAGAGAGAGACGATGTCGTGGGAAGCACGACAAAGACCTATCAAATTCCAAGAGGTAAAATTAGTTACTCAGAAAAAAACATCACAGAGAGCACTCGGCCTTTCTTAGAAACATATTGTAATAACGGAAAGAGAACATGTGGAGGAGGAGGAGTGGAAGATAAGCTCACATATCGAAGGGATTTCTTAGAGACCCCGACGAACAATCGGCCACACTAGCAAATTTATCATCAAAGAAACTTGTAGTTGACGTAGTAGTCTGTTCTGTATAGGATAACTGGAACACCCGCTTCCCAGAAACAGGACGACGGAGGAGGACGCCAAGGATTTATATATGAAAAAGAAATGACTTGTGATGATGACATTAGGCCATGTGTCGGGAATCTGACTACCTCCTGTCCTATATGGTGAGGAGATGTTTAGAAAATGTTATACACTCCTACAGCATGGATTGCTCACCCAAATCTCATCTCCCCAGTTGGGGAGATTTATAGATCTACGTAAGAAGATGTAAAGGAGTTTAGCAAACACTATATATATTTTATAAGGGTAGTGAAGTGCAAAGAGGAGGCAACCTACAGATTTACTTTCAAAGAAAGGAAAAGTCAGTTTGAATGACATGGCTAAAACTTTCACGTTTCTGAATCGATCTGAGGTTTCCTATAGTGATAGACAGGCAATCGATCGACTACAGGATTTGATAAAACGTCTGCTAAAATATCAAACAAGTTAGAGATGACAAGGAACACTTCCAGACTGATGGTGACAACTGAATGGAGGAAGGTGAATGAACACTATGAATGCAGAGAGTGTTAAAAAGTTTAGAAATTTTTATAATGTCATGAAAGTTGCAAAATGAGTAGTGTTACACGAGCCATGATCCCTCGCCGTAATGAATAATTATACATAGACGTATTGATACATACGTAAATCACATAGACATTCACATACATACATACAGAGAGAGAGAGAGAGAGAGAGAGAGAGAGAGAGAGAGAGAGAGAGAGAGAGAGAGAGAGAGAGAGAGGGGCAGTATGTGGCAGGTGTTTCCCTCTATCGGCAGCGCGCTCTAGTGGCTGTCAAGTCTTTATACTTAATGTTCCTGCGGTGAGCACTACGCGCTAGCCATACCTAATGACAAAATCCCGTCGTAAGTATTTGTTGGTACAATCTCTCTCTCTCTCTCTCTCTCTCTCTCTCTCTCTCTCTCTCTCTCTCTCTCTCTCTCTCTCTCTCTCTCTCTCTCTCTCTCTCTCTCTCTCTCTCTCTCTCTCTCTCATATTCTGTAAGCCTTCTCTTTTCCTCTCCATTCCTTCTTTCGCTCCTTTTCACACAACCCTTCCCCCCCGCCAGCCTCCTCCTCCTCCCCTTGCCCACCCTCCCCCCCCCCCCCCCCTCATCTGCCCCTGAGCGTGACAGGCCTCTGAAATCAATATTGATCCTATTGCAAGACTCAACAGCCCTTATGTATTGTGGAGAGAGAGAGAGAGAGAGAGAGAGAGAGAGAGAGAGAGAGAGAGAGAGAGAGAGAGAGAGAGAGAGAGAGAGAGAGAGAGAGAGAGAGAGAGAGAGAGAGAGAGAGAGAGAGAGAGAGAGAGAGAGAGAGAGAGAGGTGGGGGTGATGCATGCGGCATACTCCCCCTACATAGGCATGTCGACATATATGCATGATTGAATATACATACATTTATGCTTAATGAAATTGCAGGAGTATAAATGTGTGTGTGTGTGTGTGTGTGTGGTGTGTGTGTGTGTGTGTGTGTGTGTGTGTGTGTGTGTGTGTGTGTACATTTTAATGCATAGACATATAAGTATACCTGCGTTACATCGGGACAAACATACATAAACTGTAAATGCACAGAAATGCATAAACAGATATCTATGCATACATATGCATACACATATGTTGACTCATTCCTTCATATATTCGCTCACACAGTTATACATATGCATATCACATATAAGCACATACAGTCATACATTGCTATGACATCAGGTTCAGTGTTATCCATGCTCATGCTGATATATTATCAATTGGTTTCTCTATTCGTTAATCAATGGAGAGGCTTGCTACCCTCCTCACTGCTGACACTGTTGCAACAACGTCAAAAATATTGATATTCTGATAGACTTTCATCTATCATCTATTCATTTCCTTCTATTCGTAGGCTTACCCTCTCCAGCAATGCTGAGTTTCTATCGTTATACAGAAAGTGTATAAAACACGAGAGAAGCGACCATTACCTGCTCAGTAACTATTTTACATTATGCACATTCAGTGTTTTACTTAGGCTTAGCAATTTTAGCAATGTGCAGTTTCAATTGGTTGATATGAACATACGAAAAAAGATATGGGAGTGTAAACTGACAATCGTTGACACACTTACGTTTAGATGATTTATCTATCATTCTAAATGGTATTGAGGGAAATGTTATGAATATGGAAAGTAAATAATAAACGTATTATTTGTAGATATATGAAGTTTTATAGTACAGGATGATAAAAAGTTAGGAAATACAATATAATGTATAGATCTTAAATTTTTTCAGACCTTAGCCCGTCAGGAGAAACAGACGAAATGTAGCTTCATTTGCATAATATATAATACTCTGGAGGAAATGTAACTTGCTTCATTCAAAGTAATCCGTTTGTGCTTTTGTTTACATCTATTGCTATGAGTTAAATAAAACAAATGGAGCCAAAGGTAATTACTTAGATCGCTCGCGACTACCAAGGACTTTGATGATTCTAAAGATCTGTGTCTAATCACCTGTTAACCTTCCCTTAACTACACAGTATAGATTCAAGTGTCCTGGTTGGCTCTCGTAGGATTTGTTTCTTGGAGTCTCGCCGACCACTGAACTCACTCTTCATGATGAAGATGCACTAGTGAAATGTATAAAGTGTGGGATCTGTTTTCCAAACCTGAATTGTGGTGACCGACTTCTGAAATATAGAATTTTCGCTTCACGTTGTTTTTCTCCTCCTTCTATGCAATGTTTACTTGGCTTTAGGTCATCAGAGATTATTACATCTGTCTTTTCCTCATTTACTTGTGTTGAATGATACCCTTGAAATGATACGTCAGTGATCACTTATACTAAACAAGATTTTCACTTGTAGCCTGAGATTAGTCTAATATCTTCACCTCTCGAGTTGGTTTATGAACGAATCTTATTATAGCATTATCGGACAAGTTTAGATAGTGTCCACTCACGGAGCTACTGGGGAGGGATTCTCCCCACTGAGATGCTGGCATAGACATAATCTTCCATGATTATCATAACATGTTCACTACATATTCCTACCACTAACTGGTCATAAGTCTTTCGTCTATCTCTTGCTGTCCTGGCTGGCTGCCATTGGCCTAATCCCACTATCATTTTCTTACAAAGCTTATCTCTAATTTCCACAAAACTGGGGTCGATATTATCCAAATCTGTAAAAGAAAAAGAAATTAGAGCAAGATTAAGTTTAACTTTAAATGAGAGCAAGACACTATCATTTACTTTGTGTCCTATGTCAGTGTTAAAGGGAATTTGCCCCAGTTTTGCCCATATGACAAAGACATATATATATTTTTCAAAACCTAACCTATTATCATCATCATTATTATAATTATCATCATTATCATTATCATTATCATTGTTATTATCATCATTATCATAATTATTGTTGTTATTGTAGCTGTTGTTGTATTTTCCCCAACTCATTGTATATTTTCTTAACTTATGATTTCATTAATTAACGGTTCATGTTCGCTATTGTTCTTCTTATGTGCTTCAGAGAGAACTAGTTACATTAGATATAATATAGACTTTCTCTGGAACTCAAAAACCTGTTCTCCATATAACATAATAACATGTGACCACCGTTCATCATTTCCCCTGACCTATTGTTCTTATTTTCCTGTCAGTAGCTTAATTAGTTTTTGTTTTTATTGAGCTATATTTCAACTCTTCTCAATGAAGATTCATTGGCGTTCTGGATAATCTGATTTGTGAGTCTTTAGTTTGAAAATTTCTTTGTTGATATTATCTGCACGTGATTTTTGAGACGCTTCTCGAATTGGAATCGACATTGAACCACCTCACTACTTGGAGTTCAGGCCTCGCATTTTTTTTGAAGTATTCATGATTTGCTTAATTCAACTCTATTCACTAAAATCATTGAGCGAAGAATTAAGTATAAGAGGTAAGATACTTAACAGAGATCGTGTATATATATATATGGCATATATATATATATATGGCATATATATATATATATATATATATATATATATATATATATATATATATATATATATATATATATATATATATATATATATATATATATATATATTTCTTTTTTTTATTCATTTTTCTGACAATTATCTTCTTGCAAGTAATAACTGATGAACCGATATTTCCACAGTCAATTAGCAATAGAGATCATGTTTAACTACACCATTATACCTTAAATCTCCTTAATTTGCCCGAGATTCAGAAAATATTAATGATGTTCGTTTAACCATTATCTTTCCAGTTTAAGATAATTGCCCCTTACGTTAATTGCCCCATAATCAGTGTGTCTTTCATTTGTAATCTGCATCTGTATGTCTTCGAGAATTTGCCTTCAAATAAAACATTTGGATTTCTTTTTTCAAATCAGATCTTCCAGACGAATTATCATCATTTATTTTTCATTTTGCCATCTTGTTAACAATTAAGGTTTTATGTTAGCTAATCGTCCATGTTAGGTGAAGTCTAGTATAGATTATATCTATCTCTTCCCGACATCCTCTTCTCTCTTGTTTTGGTATGTCATATCTCTAAACCCAGCTTTATATTTCGAATCAAACCTTAGTTTACCTACAATCATCATACACCTACCAAACGCCACACCTAACCATATATCAAAACTTCTCCAACCGCCATAGACCTTCTTGACACACACACACACACACACACACACACACAAACACTACATCTTACCAGTTCGGAGATTCGTACCCACGTGAGCAGCATCACCATCAAGCACACACAAGTCCCTCCAATCTTTCCCTCAGCACAGAGATCTTCCTCACCAACTTGAGAGGGATATTTCTCCTACTCCTCCCTCACATGCCAAGCCATCTCGCCTCACCCTCCCTCCCTGCCTCCTCCACAGGCCATAATTAGCATCTTAATGACATATCTTGTTCTAAAGACTTGTGACGGCTTCTTGGACAAGGTCCTTGTGGTAACTGGTCTTCATGGAGGTCGCTTGATCCCGTCACCTCTCATTACCCTCACTATTTATGTTAGTCTACGGAGGACAGCATTAAGCTCTCTTAATCCGTCACATTGCATCATCTTAATTACTCTGGCTGACCATGGGCGAACCTCTATCTACACCCTTGATACTGACACCCACCCATCCTCCCACCCTATCCCCCTTTTGCCATCATCTTCATTTGCTCATGTTTGCTTTGGGCACACGCCCTTCTACACGCCTGCCTAAATCATCATGTTCCATCTTTATCATTCCTCCCTTCTCTTGCATGTACAGCTTCCTACATGCTTGTCTCCATCAACATGGTATACATCTTTATTATTCCTTCTTCTCTTGTGTGCACATCCATCTACACTCCTGCTTCCATCAACATGCTCCATCTTCATTATTCTTCC